>NC_134354.1:561333982-561336482 GCF_048569485.1 Anomaloglossus baeobatrachus | reverse complement strand
AAAGGTGGTTCTAGACCTCACCTTAGGTAGGAATACAAAAGGAGTTAGTCTCTGAGTATCTCCAGGATAGGTAGGTTTAGTCCAAAGGACGTTCAAGGGTCTAAAAGCTGAAGAAGATAGAAGAAGAAGAATGGGGTAAGGAATATCAAAAGACAGAAGAGCTGGATGCACCCTGCAACATCTCATTACGTGTTATCATGGCAAAAGAACAGCCAGTCAGTCCAAGGAAGTTTTTAAGACATTTGGATTGAAGGGGAAGGATCAATTGGACCCCAACAAATGGGACACAATAAGTGCTACTAGAGCAGGAGTGATAGCAGATAAATCATGGACTAAACTAGTCAGAACTCTTTCTGACATGGCAAAAACAGCCCACGATCAAGGTTGGAAATATCATGAAGAATCAGACACATGGGAAGAAGCTGGGAAGAAGGCTAATAAGGATCAACAGCAGCCTCCTCCGTACCTGTCAGCTACTTCTGGAACAACTCCAAAAATAGCAGGATCCCCGGAATGGACCTGCACAAACTGTGGCCAACAAAATCCGGACTGGAGTGAAACATGCCTAGTCTGTGGAGCCCCACAGCACAAGCTACAAGCCACAGCACCAGTGCCTCTCTATCCCGTAGTGGAAAGAAGAGTCCTGATAAGACCATCTGTTAATCCACAAAACCCAGATGCTCCCAGAGATGCAGTTCCTCATACGTATGATGACTACGTACCCTGGACTCCAGCCGAGCAGATGGCTTTCCTGCAAAATGCTCCAGACCCGACTAGAAACCCAGTCAGTTTTTCACGTTACCTGAACCAAATACAGGTCTCCTACAGAAGCACTTGGTTGGACATGGAAGGTTTGTGTAGAGTTAAAATGTCTCCCGAACTGTATGCCAAACTCACTGCCCACCTGACAGGACATGTTACGGACAATACCCGTAATGTGGAATCGGGCCAAGACTTCATGACAAGACTCAATCTCTTCTGCGCCCAGGAGAAAAGAACTAAGGGCACAATGGGACCAGTGCATCAAGGTCCTGTGGAGAATGTCAGCTCATTTTACTACAGATTGATGCAGTCATTCGCAGATGAAGGGCTGGACTTACAAGCGGGTGCGATACGTCGCCTGATGGTAAGATCCTTCATGGATGGAATACATGCACCTCTGGCAGAAAGATTGAAAGCGTGCTGCCCAGAATGGAGAAACATGGAAGACATAGATCTTCTAGTCAACAAAGCAAGTGGCTTAGAAACCGACGCAAAGGATAAAAGGAGCAACAAGAAAGTAGTCATAGCAGCAGTGGACGGTCAGCCAGAAGGTACAAGAAGGAAGGCACCGACCTGCTACTATTGTGGGATCAGAGGACATGTGATCAGAGACTGTAGAAAAAAGAAGAGGGACACTCAAAACCAACCCGAGAGTCAGGAGGAGAAGACTGCCTGACTTGCGGCAGCACGGGATAGGGATGCCAGAGGTCCATTTATACACGTCCCCCTTCACATTGGCAACAAGGAAATAAGAGCTTTGGTGGAGTCAGGAGCCTCACGCTCCGTACTCCCCAGGAACCTGGTGCCTGAAGGATCCATGTCATCTGAAGCTACTGTAGTATCCAGATTTGATGGACAAGCCCAGATAATCCCAATAACACATCCACTGAAGATGAAACTGGGACCACACATGTTCGTGTCTAAATTCTTAGTGTCCCCCCTGGGTGGAGATGCCCTAGTGGGAGCAGATCTACTATCAAGACTGCAAGCTCAGATTGTCTACAATGAAGATGGATCTGCTATCCTGCAAATTCCAGAAGATATCCCAGAAGAAGTCCTGTGCACTCTCCAGATGATAGAAGATCAACCAGAATCTGATGTTACACGTGAAGTAAACACGGATCCAATACTTCTACAAGTTCCTGCAAAACTCTGGTCCACATCAAAAACTGACCTCGGCACACTACCTGTGCCCACAGTAAAAGTTTCAGTCAAGCCTGGAATTACGCCACCGCAGCTGAGACAATCCCCCCTCCCGCTACCTCTCGCAGTACATCTACCAGTACGTGGATGATTTACTACTGTGCTGCCCTAGTGAAGAGGAATGTAAAACGGCTTCAATAAGCCTTCTTACCTTTCTGGCAGAAGTAGGATGCAAAGCAAGCAGAGATAAATGCAGACGGTGGATTCCCAATGCGTCACTACTCATGCAACCGCTGTATGATTGCACAAAGAATGTTCCTTTCTCCCTTACAGAAGAAGCTCGACAAAACTTTCAAAAGCTCAAAGAACTAGTGATTGATGCACCTGCTCTGGCACTACCAAACTATGATCTCACCTTTAATCTGTTCGTAGCAGGGCTTCAAGGATTTCCCGTAGGAGTACTCACCCAGAAGACGGACAAACATCACATAATCGGGTACTACTCCTCTCAACTTGACAACGTCACAAAAGCAGCACCAACCTGTGTCCGTGCTGTTACAGCAGTTTCAAACATACTGCAGAAAGCATCTGAAAT
>NC_134354.1:561283982-561328982 GCF_048569485.1 Anomaloglossus baeobatrachus | reverse complement strand
TTTCCAACCAAATCCGGCTTTAAACATCTCTAAAACAGTATCACGTACCTGCTTGTGTTCCTTGGTCTTCATGATGCGCTCTATGCTTTAAACAGAACACTTAGATTATCACAGAGCAGGTGAATTTATATGGAGACTTTAGTACACACAGGTGGCTTATATTTATCATTATCAGTCATTTAGGACAACATTGGATCATTCAGGGATCCTTAATGAACTTCTGGAGTGAGTTTGCTGCACTGAAAGTAAAGGGGCCGAATAATATTGCACGCCCCAATTTTCAGGTTTTTTTATTTTTTAGGGGCATTGCAGCTATAAGTACCCTTACCACCGACAACCAGACTGGTTTGTCAGGTCTCCATAAGGAAAATAGTCTTCCCCCGTGGTCCCCCATTAGCTTCACATAGGCCAGATCAGTTACCCATACACTGCACTGACGAGGGGCAATCACCCCGAAACACCGTGTCTGCAATTTGGGATTCTGATCTGGCATATATCCTAGGTCATAAGAAAAGGCTTGTTAGAAGGCCACTTTTGACTTTTAGGATTGCTACTTCCAAAAGATGGCGCTAGAGTTTGTCTCCTTTCCTGGAGAGACAATTTGAATTTATTTTTTACAAAAATTTTAAATAAGCATTAAATATTGTTCACCTTCACAATTGTGTCCCACTTGTTGTTGATTCTTTACTATAACATTGAAATTTTAATCTTTATTTTTCAAGCCTGAAAAGTGGGAAAAGGTTGAAAAATTCCAGGGGGTCGAATACTTTCGCAAAGGCGCTGTGTGTGTGTGTGTATGTGTGTATGTATGTATGTGTGTATGTATATATGTATATATATATATATATATATATATATGTATATATATATATATATATATATATATATATATATATATATATATATATATATATATATATATATATATATATATATACATATATATATATATATATATATATCGTAAAGGAAGTTACAGATTTACAGCAAGCTTTGCTTATTAAGCGTAATACTCGCTAACTGGGTTACTCGCTAACCGAGGTTCATATATATATATATATATATATATATATATATATATATATATATATATATATATATATATATATATATATGTATATATATATATATATATATATATATATATATATACATATGAACCTCGGTTAGCGAGTAACCCAGTTAGCGAGTATTACGCTTAATAAGCAAAGCTTGCTGTAAATCTGTAACTTCCTTTACGAGCAAGCTTTGCCGTACGAGCAAAATACTCATCGCACACACTTCCGGTTCCATACATCCACCGCACTCTGACCCGCTCTTACGGTCCGCACAAACACACACGTGTTTTGCTCACCTTACGTTCCGTTCCATCGCCGGCCTCACGATTCTTGTAGTTCGCCACTACAGGATGTGTATCGGTAACCATCGCGATGAGGGAGGAACTTCCGCTGTCAGCCACTACTCAAAGGCAGCGCGCTGACCAATCAGAGGCAAGCAGCTCCTGCCTTTGACGTCAGCGCTCTGGCAGCAGAAGGTCCTCCCTCGTTATGATGTTTACTCGATACACATCCTGTACCGGTGAACTGCAAGATCCAGGAGGCCGGCGATGGAACGGAAGATAAGGTGAGCATATTATGTGTGTGCGAATTTGTGTGTGCTTGTGCGTATTTGTACGTGTTTGTATGTGTGTGAAATGGCAAAATAGGGGACCAGGATGGGACAATTAACAAGTTATGGAACGAACTGTCTGCACTGCAATGATTTCTTAACTTGGTTAACAAGCACACTCCCAGAACGGATTGTTCTCATTAACCAAGGTTCCACTGTGTGTGTGTATATTATATATATATATATATATATATATATATATATATATATATATATATATATATATATATATATATATATATACACATACATATACATACATACATACATACACACACACACACACACACACACACGCTGCAGTTCGAAAGTTTAGAGTCACTTACAGTAGATATTTCCTTATTTTTGAAAGGAAAGCACATTTTTCTTCAATGAAGCAAACATTAAACAGAAATACTATACATTATGATATTATTGCTGATTAGAGAAGCTATAAACAAACCTTCCTTTGAGCTAGTTGAGAATCTGGAGCATTACATTTGTTGGTTCCATTTAACTCTCAAAATGGCCAGAAAAAGAGAACTTTCATATGAAACTTGTCAGTGTATTCTTAGAAATGAAGGATATTCCATGTGAGAAATTGCCAAGAAACTAAAGATTTCCTACAAAGGTGTGTACTACTCCCTTTAGAGGAGAACACAAACAGGCTCTAACCAAAGTAGAAAGCGAAGTGGGAGGCCCTCTGCACAACTGAGCAACAAGACAAGTACATTAGAGTCTCTAATTTGGGAAATCGACGCCTCACAGGTCCTTAACTGGCAGCTTCATTAAATAGTACCCGCAAAACGCCAGTGTCAACGTTTACAGTGAAGAGGCGACTCCAGGATGCTGGCCTTCATGGCAGAGTGGCAAAGAAAAACCCATATCTGAGACTGGCTAATAAAAGGAAAAAGATTAATATGGGCAAAAGAACACCGACATTGGACAGAGGAAGATTGGAAAAAAGTGTTATAGACAGACGAATTAAAGTTTGAGGTATTTGGATCACACAGAAGAACATGTGTGAGATGCAAAACAACTGAAAAGATGCTGGAAGAGTGCCTGACGCCATCTGTCAAGCATGGTCAAGGTAATGTGATGGTCTGGGGTTGCTTTGGTGCTGGTAAAGTGGGAGATTTGTTCAAGGTAAAAGGTATTTTAAGGAAGGCTATCACTCCATTTTGCAACGCCATGCCATATACTGTGGACACCACTTGATTGGAGCCAATTTCATTCTACAACAGGACAATGACCCAAAGCACACCTCCAAATTATGCATTCAACCCTATTGAGCTCTTGTGGGAGCAGCTTGACCGTATGGTACTCAAAAAGTGCACATCAAGCCAATTAAACTTGTGGGAGCGGCTTCTGGAAGTATGGGGTGAAATATCTCCAGATTACCTCATCAAATTAACAGCTAGAGTGCCAAAGGTCTGCAAAGCTGTATTTGCTGCAATGGGAGCATTGCTTGACGAAAGCAAGGTTTGAAGGGGAAAATTATTATTTCAAGTAAAAATCATTATTTCTAACCTAGTCAATGTCTGGACTATATTTTCTATCACTATGCAACTCATTCGATAAATAAAAGAATGACTTTTCATGGAAAAGACAAAATTGTCTGGGTGACCCCAATCTTTTGAACTGTAGTATATATATATATATATATATATATATATATATATATATATATATACACATACGTACATACATACACACACACACACACACACACATACACACACACACACATACACGCACACGCACAAAACAAACTGTTGGATGTTCCTGCAGATTGATTGCAGCGACTGTAATGTATATTATATACCAGTGATGGCGAACCTATGCTACGCACGCTGTCGCCTCATCCAGCCGCACTGGACACCTTATGGCCGCACGGGAACTGAGGGCCCAGTAGCGCGCAGTGGTGGAGCGTTTGTTGGAAGGTGACAGTTTTTTGTTTTTTTTAAACTGTGTGCGGCTGTGCCTGGAGAAGGGGGGGGGGGACATACCAGGATGAGGTACATTTGCTAGGACGGGGCACATTTACAAGGATGGGAGAACATATCAGGATGGAGGAACATGCCAGTATGGGGGAAGAAATCAAGAAGGGGTACATTTGCAAGGACGGGGGTACATGCCAAGATGGGGTGCATTTACCAGGATGTGGAACATTTACCAAGACGGAGTACATTTACCAGGATGAGGTACATTTACCTTGATGGGGGAACATGCCGGGATGGAGAACATGTGTACATTTACCATGATGGAGGACATTTACCAGAATGGAGTACATTTACCATTATGGAAGACATTTACCAGGATGGGGTACATGCTAGGATAAGGGAACATGCCAGGATGGGGTACGATTACCAGGATGGGGCCATGATGGGGACAAATATACCAGAATGCAGGAAATATATATCATGATGGGGCACGTTTATCAGGAAGTGGCCCAAGAAGAGGGACATAACTATGTAATGAAGGGGGAGGGGAGCAACTCGTATGTCTTTATGGGATTTGACTTTGAAATGTAGATGCGGATTACAGGGAGAAATCTGATTGCATTCCATGCTAAAATCTGTCTGTCTAATATTCTGCATTTTTTTCCAGAAAGATTAATCCAACTGCTGTGTCTGGAAAGGGCAGTGGGAGTGGCTGAGCTTCAATGTGTGGTAAGCACGCATAAGCTTGATGCCCCCCTGCTGAAGAAAAGACTGCCAAGGTAAGTTTAAAATCAATTCTAGAATTGGTTGAATTGCCATGTTGGCACTTCGCAAAAAAAATTGGGTTTAGGGCTACAGTTTGGGCACTCGACCTGTGAAAGATTCGCCATGACTGTTATACACACACACACACACACACACACACATTACAGTATGTATCGTCAACTTAATTTAAGGGAATTGTTTGAATTACATTTTTAATATAGCACTAGTTAAACGGTCACAATTATATAATTACAGCATTATTTACAGGGGTGATCCACTAATGGAAAACCACTTATTGGTAAGTCCATAAAAATTGAAATAAAGAAAAAAAAATAATAATAATTACCCCTTGGGCCAGTGCTGCTACTCCATACTCTGTTCTGCATCCTCCTGCCATCAACATCCAGCAGAGGTATCATGCATGTCGGCCTGCAGCCAGTCAGTGACCACTGATTGGCTGCAACATTGCCACTTAGGCTGCTTTCACACATCCGGTTTTTGCTGAGCGGCACAATACGGCGCTTTGCAGAGAAAACGCAACCCATTTTTTTTACCGCCAGTTGCGTTTTTCCCGCATAAACTTGCATTAGCGCCGTATTGTGCCGCATGGCCGTGCGTTGCGTCCGTTTTTTGGCAGATGCGGCATATTTAGCCCATGCGGTGGCCGGATGGAACGCTGCCTGGCACGTTTTTTGTGCGGCGAAAAAAAACGCATCGCGCCGGATCCGGCGCGATTTACAATGCAAGCCTATAGCCGCCGGATGCGGCGTCCTGCGGCAAAAACCGCATCCGGCCGCCGGATGCAGTTTTTTGAACTGCGCATGCTCAGTATCAAGCCGCATCCATCAAAAATGGACGGGCCGTATGGAAAAACTTATGCAACGGATCCGTTTTTTCCACTGCATCTGTTGCATAGGTTTTTGAGCCAGATTGAGCCGAACTGCAAAAAACGGATGTATGAAAGCAGCCTTAGCTTAAGATCTAACAAAATATGAACCCAGAAGCAGATAATCTACTGTTTCAACACTCTTCTGATGACCCTGTTGGATGTTGATGCTAGGGTATTGTTGGGGAAAGCAGATCCACTAAGTACAGAGGAGCAGCACCAGTCAGGTATGTATTGGGTGTTATTCCTTGTCCCATTAATAAGAGGTTGTCTAGTAGTGGGGGAAAAAAAGGAAGGTAATTTATGGGATGAGCTATGGCCAGACTGCAAGAGCAGAGAAAATCACTTGAATTATGAGAAAGGCAATACCTTAAAAAATCCTGCATATACCCAATATATCCAGAATTTTACATTTTTGGGAAGATTATTCATGAAGTGGATGGATAATCCTAGTTAAACACTTCTTTTCAGGAACAATAAATGAGTACACAAAAATAATTCAAGGACGTTCCTTTGTTACCTTTAGTTATGGCAGATGCCCAAAAGATAATTACAGCAGTTTACACAAAATAGAAATGTCACAAATCCTGACACAGTTAGCAATAGTACAACCACATTAAACAGGAATTATCATATACACACAATCCTAATTTGCAATTAGCTGCTCATTTCTTAGTGATGTGCAAAATTAATCAGGCATGGAAATTAGACAAAAAGTCAAAATGAGTGTTGCATGGTAAATATCATGGCTTAAGCAAACAAAATAAGTAGTTAAACATTCCGCAAGCAAATTCCCTGTCGCCACCCTCACAAAGGCAATTTCATCTTTTAGGAATGGTATTTAATTAAAATAATTTTATTTTAAATCTTTTATATAATGATAAGTGTGAAGATTTAAACTTGGCTTCATTCTGCTCAATTATCGCATTAATGGCTTCACTGTTCTTTAAAAGCACACATACAAATATTAGAGAAATAGGAGGGCGGGAGGTTTCAAAAAGATTTCCCACAAGGTGTGCCCCATGCACTAAAGTAGGCTGAGCCTATTGATATTGACAGGTTAAGGCAGGGGTGGGCAATTAATTTTCCCATGGGGCCGCATGAGAACTTGGGATGGTTTTAGAGGGCTAGACTAATATAAATAAATTCTACCCAATACTGTATACAGTATATATACTATCCCTTCATAAACAAACAGTAAGTTAAACAATACAAAGATTCAATGACAATATGGAGGACCTAATTACATCATTAATTAATGATGAGATGATGAACTTTAATGAACTTGTGATTGTAAATAAATTACATGACTATATGCTGCACCTGTAATAAACTATATACTGCACCTGTAATAAATTACACCACTATATACTGCCCCTGTAATAAATTACATCACTATATACTGCCCCTGTAATAAATTACATCACTATATACTGCCCCTGTAATAAATTACATCACTATATACTGCCCCTGTAATAAACTACATCACTATATACTGCACCTGTAATAAATTACATCACTATATACTGCCCCTGTAATAAATTACATCACTATATACTGCCCCTGTAATAAATTACATCACTATATACTGCACCTGTAATAAATTACACCACTATATACTGCCCCTGTAATAAATTACATCACTATATTCTGCCCCTGTAATAATCTACATCACTATATACTGCCCCTGTAATAAATTACATCACTATATACTGCACCTGTAATAATCTACATCACTATATACTGCACCTGTAATAAATTACATCACTATATACTGCCCCTGTAATAATCTACATCACTATATACTGCACCTGTAATAAATTACATCACTATATACTGCCCCTGTAATAAACTACATCACTATATACTACACCTGTAATAAATTACATCACTATATACTGCCCCTGTAATAAACTACATCACTATATACTGCACCTGTAATAAATTACATCACTATATACTGCCCCTGTAATAAACTATATACTGCACCTGTAATAATCTACATCACTATATACTGCACCTGTAATAAATTACATCACTATATACTGCCCCTGTAATAAACTATATACTGCACCTGTAATAATCTACATCACTATATACTGCACCTGTAATAAATTACATCACTATATACTGCCCCTGTAATAAACTATATACTGCACCTGTAATAAACTACATCACTATATACTGCACCTGTAATAAATTACATCACTATATACTGCCCCTGTAATAAACTATATACTGCACCTGTAATAAACTACATCACTATATACTGCACCTGTAATAAATTACATCACTATATACTGCCCCTGTAATAAACTATATTCTGCACCTGTAATAAACTACATCACTATATACTGCCCCTGTAATAAACTATATACTGCACCTGTAATAAACTACATCACTATATACTGCACCTGTAATAAACTATATACTGCACCTGTAATAAACTACATCACTATATACTGCACCTGTAATAAATTACATCACTATATACTGCCCCTGTAATAAACTATATTCTGCACCTGTAATAAACTACATCACTATATACTGCACCTGTAATAATCTACATCACCATATACTGCACCTGTAATAAATTACATCACTATATACTGCCCCTGTAATAAACTATATTCTGCACCTGTAATAAACTACATCACTATATACTGCACCTGTAATAATCTACATCACTATATACTGCACCTGTAATAAATTACATCACTATATACTGCACCTGTAATAAACTATATACTGCACCTGTAATAAACTACATCACTATATACTGCACCTGTAATAAATTACATCACTATATACTGCCCCTGTAATAAATTACATCACTATATACTGCCCCTGTAATAAATTACATCACTATATACTGCACCTGTAATAAATTACATCACTATATACTGCCCCTGTAATAAATTACATCACTATATACTGCCCCTGTAATAAATTACATCACTATATTCTGCCCCTGTAATAATCTACATCACTATATACTGCCCCTGTAATAAATTACATCACTATATACTGCACCTGTAATAATCTACATCACTATATACTGCACCTGTAATAAATTACATCACTATATACTGCCCCTGTAATAAACTACATCATTATATACTACACCTGTAATAAATTACATCACTATATACTGCCCCTGTAATAAACTACATCACTATATACTGCACCTGTAATAAATTACATCACTATATACTGCCCCTGTAATAAACTATATACTGCACCTGTAATAATCTACATCACTATATACTGCACCTGTAATAAATTACATCACTATATACTGCCCCTGTAATAAACTATATACTGCCCCTGTAATAAACTATATACTGCACCTGTAATAAACTACATCACTATATACTGCACCTGTAATAAACTATATACTGCACCTGTAATAAACTACATCACTATATACTGCACCTGTAATAAATTACATCACTATATACTGCCCCTGTAATAAACTATATTCTGCACCTGTAATAAACTACATCACTATATACTGCACCTGTAATAATCTACATCACTATATACTGCACCTGTAATAAATTACATCACTATATACTGCACCTGTAATAAACTATATACTGCACCTGTAATAAACTACATCACTATATACTGCACCTGTAATAAATTACATCACTATATACTGCCCCTGTAATAAATTACATCACTATATACTGCCCCTGTAATAAATTACATCACTATATACTGCACCTGTAATAAATCACATCACTATATACTGCCCCTGTAATAAATTACATCACTATATTCTGCCCCTGTAATAATCTACATCACTATATACTGCCCCTGTAATAAATTACATCACTATATACTGCACCTGTAATAATCTACATCACTATATACTGCACCTGTAATAAATTACATCACTATATACTGCCCCTGTAATAAACTACATCACTATATACTACACCTGTAATAAATTACATCACTATATACTGCCCCTGTAATAAACTACATCACTATATACTGCACCTGTAATAAATTACATCACTATATACTGCCCCTGTAATAAACTATATACTGCACCTGTAATAATCTACATCACTATATACTGCACCTGTAATAAATTACATCACTATATACTGCCCCTGTAATAAACTATATACTGCACCTGTAATAAACTACATCACTATATACTGCACCTGTAATAAATTACATCACTATATACTGCCCCTGTAATAAACTATATACTGCACCTGTAATAAACTACATCACTATATACTGCCCCTGTAATAAACTACATCACTATATACTACACCTGTAATAAATTACATCACTATATACTGCCCCTGTAATAAACTACATCACTATATACTGCACCTGTAATAAATTACATCACTATATACTGCCCCTGTAATAAACTATATACTGCACCTGTAATAAACTACATCACTATATACTGCACCTGTAATAAATTACATCACTATATACTGCCCCTGTAATAAACTATATACTGCACCTGTAATAAACTACATCACTATATACTGCACCTGTAATAAATTACATCACTATATACTGCCCCTGTAATAAACTATATTCTGCACCTGTAATAAACTACATCACTATATACTGCCCCTGTAATAAACTATATACTGCACCTGTAATAAACTACATCACTATATACTGCACCTGTAATAAACTATATACTGCACCTGTAATAAACTACATCACTATATACTGCACCTGTAATAAATTACATCACTATATACTGCCCCTGTAATAAACTATATTCTGCACCTGTAATAAACTACATCACTATATACTGCACCTGTAATAATCTACATCACTATATACTGCACCTGTAATAAATTACATCACTATATACTGCACCTGTAATAAACTATATACTGCACCTGTAATAAACTACATCACTATATACTGCACCTGTAATAAATTACATCACTATATACTGCACCTGTAATAAACTACATCACTATATACTGCACCTGTAATAAATTACATCACTATATACTGCACCTGTAATAAATTACATCACTATATACTGCACCTGTAATAAACTACATCACTATATATTGCACCTGTAATAAATTACATCACTATATACTGCACCTGTAATAAACTATATACTGCACCTGTAATAAACTACATCACTATATACTGCACCTGTAATAAATTACATCACTATATACTGCCCCTGTAATAAACTATATTCTGCACCTGTAATAAACTACATCACTATATACTGCACCTGTAATAATCTACATCACTATATACTGCACCTGTAATAAATTACATCACTATATACTGCACCTGTAATAAACTACATCACTATATATTGCACCTGTAATAAATTACATCACTATATACTGCACCTGTAATAAACTATATACTGCACCTGTAATAAACTACATCACTATATACTGCCCCTGTAATAAACTATATACTGCACCTGTAATAAACTACATCACTATATACTGCACCTGTAATAAATTACATCACTATATACTGCACCTGTAATAAACTACATCACTATATACTGCACCTGTAATAAACTACATCACTATATACTGCACCTGTAATAAACTATATACTGCACCTGTAATAAACTATATACTGCACCTGTAATAAACTACATCACTATATACTGTACCTGTAATAAACTATATACTGCACCTGTAATAAACTATATACTGCACCTGTAATAAACTACATCACTATATACTGCACCTGTAATAAACTATATACTGCACCTGTAATAAACTACATCACTATATACTGCACCTGTAATAAATTACATCACTATATACTGCCCCTGTAATAAACTATATACTGCACCTGTAATAAACTACATCACTATATACTGCACCTGTAATAAACTATATACTGCACCTGTAATAAACTACATCACTATATACTGCACCTGTAATAAACTATATACTGCACCTGTAATAAACTACATCACTATATACTGCACCTGTAATAAACTATATACTGCACCTGTAATAAACTACATCACTATATACTGCACCTGTAATAAACTATATACTGCACCTGTAATAAACTATATACTGCACCTGTAATAAACTATATACTGCACCTGTAATAAACTACATCACTATATACTGCACCTGTAATAAATTACATCACTATATACTGCCCCTGTAAAACTATATACTGCACCTGTAATAAATTACATCACTATATACTGCACCTGTAATAAATTACATCACTATATACTGCACCTGTAATAAACTACATCACTATATACTGCACCTGTAATAAACTACATCACTATATACTGCACCTGTAATAAACTATATACTGCACCTGTAATAAACTACATCACTATATACTGCACCTGTAATAAATTCCATCACAATATACTGCCCCTGTAATAAACTATATACTGCACCTGTAATAAACTACATCACTATATACTGCACCTGTAATAAATTACATCACTATATACTGCACCTGTAATAAATTACATCACTATATACTGCACCTGTAATAAACTACATCACTATATACTGCACCTGTAATAAACTATATACTGCACCTGTAATAAACTACATCACTATATACTGCACCTGTAATAAATTACATCACTATATACTGCCCCTGTAATAAACTACATCACTATATACTGCACCTGTAATAAACTATATACTGCACCTGTAATAAATTACATCACTATATACTGCACCTGTAATAAACTATATACTGCACCTGTAATAAATTACATCACTATATACTGCACCTGTAATAAACTATATACTGCACCTGTAATAAACTATATACTGCACCTGTAATAAACTATATACTGCACCTGTAATAAATTACATCACTATATACTGCACCTGTAATAAATTCCATCACAATATACTGCCCCTGTAATAAACTACATCACTATATACTGCACCTGTAATAAACTATATACTGCACCTGTAATAAATTACATCACTATATACTGCACCTGTAATAAATTACATCACTATATACTGCACCTGTAATAAACTATATACTGCACCTGTAATAAATTACATCACTATATACTGCACCTGTAATAAATTACATCACTATATACTGCACCTGTAATAAATTACATCACTATATACTGCACCTGTAATAAACTATATACTGCACCTGTAATAAATTACATCACCATATACTGCACCTGTAATACATTACAGCACTATATACTGCACCTGTAATAAATTACATCACTATATACTGCACCTGTAATAAACTATATACTGCACCTGTAATACATTACAGCACTATATACTGCACCTGTAATAAATTACATCACTATATACTGCACCTGTAATAAACTATATACTGCACCTGTAATACATTACAGCACTATATACTGCACCTGTAATAAACTACATCATTACATTCCCATATACTACATCACTACACCCTAATATTAGTCACCAGTTACCCCCACCCCCCGTTTTCCCCTCCTCAGGTTATTAGTCACCACTCACCTCTCCCTCCTCAGGCACCTCCGTACGGGTCCCCCGCTGAGCTGCTTCTTCCCTTGTACGGGCCCTGGCTGAGCCGCTGTTGTTCTTGTTCGGGCCCCCGCCGCTGCTTCTCTCTGTACAGACACCGGCTGTGCCGCTTCTCCTGCCGGGCGGGAACCTTTCAAATGACACACACGCGTGCCGCACTGCCGACATCAGGGCGCACGTGTCACAGAGAAAGATGCCGGGCAGGGAACAGAGGACCGATCCTGAAGCTCCGCACAGTGTATCAGCGGAACGCAGGAATCTGTCCTCTGTTCCCTGCCCGGCACCTTTCTCTGTGACACATGCGCAACCCTGATGTCATCAGTACGGTGCGCGTGTGTCATTTGAAAAGTTAGTGCCCGTCAGGAGAAGCGACACCACGTCTCTAACTCTGATCTAATGGGCGGGCCGGTCACAGACAGTAGGTGGGCCGGATGTGGCCCGCGGGACGCCCCTTGCCCAGGTCTGGGTTAAGGTGCATGGGAAAGCTAGCCAACTGATGCCAGGAGAGATGTCGATAGCACAAGTCCGATTTCAGACTGCCAATCACATTGTTTTCACTGATACAAGCTGCTGGCCGATGTGTCAGCCAACAGTTTTCTCAAAGAACACAATGACTGCTCCTGGGTGGGAGTGTAAAGGGAGGTTGTTGGCTAAAGAATCAGTCTGCTCTTTCAGAATGGAAATGTCAAAATGCCATTCCTTCAGAATCTCCCTTACAGATAAGACCTAGTTTCCATTTACCTGTCATTTTTCCCTCCAGCATAATCCAAATACAGAGAAGGAAATTGATATGGGAACTGATCCTATAGTTTTCTATAGAATTACTTCTCATCTGGCACACCAGATGTTGCACCGGGGCCTTTAGCTAGATCAGAAAACTTTTGTTTTTTTTGATCCAGCTCACCAGTTAGGACTTAAAAAGTGGTAGAAAAAAAAAAACCTAGATGACAACAAATGCCATTTTAACAAGAGGATAAATGGAAACCCAGCCTACAAGCTTGGCCTACCCATGTTTGAGCTCTCAATAGTTTTGTGAGAAGTTAATCTTTTGTTCTCACCTCTGGGGGAGCAGCTAAGAAGTGAATCTGGGATCCCAACATCTGCCATCAGAGGAGAGTTAGGACACTGTAAAGCACATTAGCCATGCAGCGTTTTGTGGCATTTCTCACATTTTTTGGCAATTTTTGGGTGCAGATTACGTGTGTGCTTATCATTAGTACATGTTTATTAAAGTTAATTTTATTTACCAACACCACTTCAAAAATGCTGTGCAGAAAACAGCGAAAAGGCTGCAAACATGTTTATGTTTTTTGAAGAGCTTTTTCACTTTCACATTGCTGTCTATGGGTGAAAAATGCAGGGAAAAAAAGCGCCGAAAGAATGCATGTATGGCAGATTTCAAATATGTTGCAGTTCTCAAATTCAGTGAGGGGGAAAAAAATAACTGTGTATGAGATTTCTGAAATCTCAGCTTTTGTTGGTACTGTAAAATATAGTAAGAAAAAAAAGGTAATGAGACTTCAGCTTACCATAGGCAACTGTGCTCCAGGACTTGCAGATGCTCGTGGTCCGCCAGACCAGCCATGCTGGTATATAGCTGAAAAGAAGTGAAGAGTGGACCCAGCACCACAATCCAGTATATTAAAATATCAAAATTTATTAGTTATTAAAAAATCCAACGGATCCAAAACTTGAGAGAACACGCATAAGGGACCTTACGCGTTTCGGACAACAAGTAAAAACAAGTCCTATGATTAAGGTCAAGTAACAAGTCCTGTGACAACAGCTCGATTTCAGGGATGTATCACTTACTGGGCTGCTTGGTGTAGTTTTTATAGAGTACCTGTGCTATCGAATATAGATGTAGCAGAGTTAAATCTTTTGGCCTATGTATAACCCGCCCACACCTCTGACTGACAGCTTCCTGTGTACAATATTAATTGTGAGCAGGCTGCTAATCAGTGGTTGGGGCAGAGTTACACAAATTAGCTGATACATTCTGCATGGGAGATGTACTCTGGCATTGATAATATCCTGCTGATAAAACACTTAAATGCTTGTAATCAGGGTCTTGTGCCCTATATTATTCAGCTCTTGGATAAATAGCAAACATCTGCTGACAGATTCTCTTTAATTATTGACAACTCCCTTATGTTTACTTTATGTGCAAGTCATTTTTCATCCATGTATCTTTGGGGGGATATTAGGTAAGTTTAGCAGCAATTTTTCACATTTTCATAAAGAGTTTTCTTTAGGTTTTTGTATATTGTCACCAGTAAAATCACACAATTTTATATAGTGCACCCATTATAGAACTCAAAATAGCGCTCCTTGTGTTTGCATTAGATTATGTGACGCACCTGATGCGTCAAAGTGCAATGAATGAATGAATAATTAATTTTTCTCATGTAAACTATGTTTTAGCCCCATACCTTTTCATAAAAAAAGCAAGCAGCTAAAGATTTTTATTTTATTGTTACATAATCTATCAAGCATGGCATTGTCCTATATGTTTTCATATACTTAAGCAAATAGAATGGCTCAGAAGGAGAGTAAAGAGATTTTGAGCACTAACATTGCTTTGGCAACCATATTACATTTGGGGAGCCTTTGGGGGGGCCTCTGGCGGTATTCGAGCAGAGGAACCAACGAGTGACACCATTTTTTTAAACTAGACCTATCATTGCATTGGTCTATGGATAAAAAAAACAATTTTAGCCACGAAGTGTCAAAATTAATGTGTGTCAAAAAGTGATTTTATTTATTTATCTTAATTACCTTCTTTTTTTTAACACAACGCTGACAAACACTTACATATTAACATTCTGTGAGTGTGATGAGATACCAAATTTATATACATAAATATGTAACAGTAATTCCAGTGGTGATAGGAGCACTTGGAGCAGTGACCCCTAAGTTGGAAAAATGGCTGCAACAGATTCCAGGAGCAACATCTGAACTCTCTGTCCAGAAAAGCGCAGTGCTGGGAACAACTAGGATCCTGCGCAGAACCCTCAAACTCCCAGGCCTCTGCTAGAGGACCCAAGAATGAGGAAGGACGAATAACCTACCACAGGGGGTGAGAAGGTAGGTTTTTTTTTCTTAAATATATGTATATATACACACACATACACATTTTTAGGGCGGCACGGTGGCTCAATGGTTAGCACTGCAGCCTTGCAGCGCTGGGGTCCTGGGTTCAAATCCCACCAAGGACACCATCTGCAAGGAGTTTGTATGTTCTCCCCGTGTTTGCGTGGGTTTCCTCCGGGTACTCCGGTTTCCTCCCACACTCCAAAGACATACAGATAGGGACTCTAGATTGTGAGCCCCAATGGGGACAGTGTTGCAAATGTATGTAAAGCGCTGTGGAATTAATAGCGCTATATAAATGAATAAAATTATTATTATTATTATTATATACACATATACATATACACACACACACACACATATATATATACACATATATATAATATACACTATCAGTTTCTACCTACATAAACTACTATTAAACAAAAAGATGTTTACGTCACCATTTTCTGAGCCATAACTTCAGTGATGAGGGTGAATGAGTACTTATTTTCTGTGTGTGACAAAATGTAATTTCTGGTGGTATAATTTGGGGATTGGAAAAAGGCCATTTACATTTTTTTTTTGTAAGATTTATTCACATTTTTATTAAAAAAAATATATATTTTTTTTTATTTTACGTTTACTGTGCATCAGAACAGTTTTTCACAGGGACAATAAGCTCACACATCATCTCTCTCTATTCAGGGACCACTCTGCCCACCGCCCTTACTTTTAAGAAGCTATATCTCAGCCTGGATCATAGCTATAGCAGCAATCCAGGGCTCAATTTAAGGCTATGTGCGCACAGTGCGTTTTTCGTGGCGTTTTTGCGCGTTTTTTCGGGTGCGTTTTTGGCCTCAAAACTGCAGGACTTTGCTTCCCCAGCAAAGTCTATGAGTTTTCATTTTTGCTGTCTGCACAGATCTGTTTTTTTTACCTGCGTTTTTGAGTTAAAAAAAAAAAAATGGACATGTCAGTTCTTTCCTGCGTTTTTCTGCGTTTTCCGCCCATGCAATGCATTTGAAAAACGCAGCAAAACGCAGAGATCAAAAACGCAGCAAAACGCAGCCAAAAACCCACCAAATCGCGGCAAAAACGCATGCGTTTTTTGATGCGTTTTTTCGATGCAGGTGCGTTTTTAGCGGCCAAAAACGCACAAAAACGCAGCGTCAAAAAGACGCAGTGTGCGAACCTAGCCTAAGGGTTCGTTCACATCGGTGTTTAAAAAAAAAAACCAAACAAACTGCACTGATTTTTATCCAGAAAACTGGTTTGAGTGTAAACCATTTGGTATTCCATGTTATGCGAGTGTGCAATTTTTTTCTCGTCTCGCATGCATACATGAATTTTTTTTTTATCAGCAACTTTTATTCCAGTAATTTACTGGACCATTTACAGTTTTTTTATGCTACAAAATGGTATTTTTCCACAAAATATGTATGGTGTGTGCCGTGCGTTTTCTTCATCGCACCCATAGACTTGCACTGTTGAGTCTCGGACGTTTTACGCGGCCATACGCAGCATGCTGCAATTTTTTCCTCAGCAAGATTCTAGCGAAGGAAAAACTTGCAGATCAGCACTGACTCATTGATTAACATTGGTGGGAGTGCAATGCATTTTATTATCGTATTGCACTCAGCATATTTATGCGCAGATGTGAGCGAACCCTAAAGCTGAGAATCTCGCAGCTATAACTGTAATTTAAGCCAAAATATGGTTGGTAGAAGGCAGGGTACATCTCATTTGCCCTTGGCAACTGAGCTGCCTCCCGCACCCTTCGAAGGTCAAACTAGATATGTCTTTAGAAGGGCAAGGGTTAAAAAGCTGGAATCATTATAGAATTTTTACATTTCCTTTTCAGTTTTTTGAGGAAAAGATGCCGGATATTTAGGCCTAAAAGAAAAATTTAAACGGTTCTATGAGAGATTTGAAAGAATCCGAACAGCAATGAACGCAATAAAAAAGGTTGCAAAAGCAGTAAAGCCCCCACAGGAATTAATAATGGGGCTACAAGTTTCTCCTCACCTTGACCACCCCATCAAAGCCAGGGATGGTGTTGACCTTTGCATTCTTGGCTAATAGCTTGCTTTCAATCTTATCTCCCATAGCTTGAATTGCATGAGTGTCAGGTCCAATAAAGGTGACGCTTTCTGCTGCCTGTGGAGACAATGAAGGTTTTATGTTTACTAAAAAAAAAAACATTAAGTGTTATCTGTGGTTTCACACTTCAGAGGAACCTTTAAAGAGAGCATGTGGAGAGTAATGTAATTAAGGTTATACACTCCACAAACAAAATTGATTAGAAGCAGGCCAACCAGCCCATTCATTAAATGCACATTTCAAGTGACTTGACCACTTAAAAACTACTGTACAAGCATTGAAATCATTGTTTTCTGTGCTTCATTAGGATGCAAGTATCCAACAGGGATGGCTGCTTCCATCAAGTGCCAGCTATGTGATTGACAAATATGACATACTCTTAAATGCCTGACTTAAGGTCCAGTCACACTAAGCAACTTACCAGCGATCCCAACAACGATAGGGATCGCTGGTAAGTTGCTAGGAGGTTGCTGGTGAGCTGTCACACTGCGACGCTCCAGCGATCCCACCAGCAACCTGACCTGGCAGGGATCGCTGGAGCGTGGCTACACGAGTTGCTGGTGAGCTCACCAGCAACCAGTGACCAGCCCCCAGTCTCCTAGTTACAGCACACATCAGGTTAATTAACCCGATGTGTGCTGCAGCTAAATGTGCACAGAGCAGGGAGCAGCGCACACCGCTTAGCGCTGGCTCCCTGCTCTCCTAGTTACAGCACACATGGGGTTAATTACCTGATGTGTGCTGCAGCTACATGTGCACAGAGCAGGAGCCGGCACTGACAGTGAGAGCGGAGGAGGCTGGTATCAAAGGTAAATATCGGGTAACCAAGGACAGGGCTTCTTGGTTACCCGATGTTTACATTGGTTACCAGCCTCAGCAGAAGCCGGCTCCTGCTCACTGCACATTAGTTGTTGCTGTCTCGCTGTCACACACAGCGATCTGTGCTTCACAGCGGGACAGCAACAACTAAAAAATGGCCCAGGACATTCAGCAACAACCAACGACCTCACAGCAGGGGCCAGGTTGTTGCTGGATGTCACACACAGCAACATCGCTAGCAACGTCACAAAAGTTGTTCGTTACCAGCGATGTTGCTAGCGATGTTGCTTAGTGTGACGGGGCCTTAAATGGGGTTGCATTACATCAGTTATTTTACTACTTGTCAGCAATTTCAACATGAAGGCATGTGATTTTTAGGGGAAAAAAAATACACAAGATATAAAAAAAAAATACTCAGAAAAGTAAGCATTATTACTGATTAGCCACTGAACCACCAGAAGATACAGTAACCTTTTATTCTGGTGATCGATAGCTAGATAGAGATTATATATATATATATATATATATATATATATATATATATATATATATATATATATATATATATATATATATATATATATATATATATATATATATATAAAGCCATTATTTTGTGTAGCACTGTACATATACGGTCTTCACTCACATTAATTATTGATGAAATCATTTCATATCTGCAGCTCCAGAGGGAGTTTTCCTGTTTTTTTGCAAAGCTTAAAAGAAAATCAGGCAGCAATAATCAAAGACCTAGGTATATTTTACTCTAAAATGCTGACGTGGTTTAGATAAAACGTGGTATTAAAAGCTGGCCGGGGAAAATGCAACTAAGCTGACTAGTTCAAGTTGTAGCTAACCGGAGGCTTCTTTCCACCCTTCTCAGCTAGAGTGACAGGCCGCTCCCTAAACACACAGATACAGAAGAGAGTGCTGTCAGCATAGGAGGGAAGAGAGACGCTGCTGGGAACCTGCCTCTTGGACTAGTCAGCTTCCAGCTGAAAACATACATTACTACTTTAATGAGCCTGGTCTCTCCTTCTTCCTGCCTGTGGCTCGGGCAATATTAATCAGCATTAATGGACATATGAAAAGGTTTGCAAGTCCTAATATACTGTGAAAGAAAAATAATATCTTAATTGTAAAAATTTGAAAACCCATAGTATGTCGCCACCTAGTATTTAAAGTATATAGCAGTACACATCAGTATCTTTTCAGCTATTTCACTACATACTGATCCTCTCTGCATTATTATTATGCATTGCTTATATAGCGCCATCATATTCCACAGCACTTTACAGAGATTATCATCACTGTCTCCTCTGGGGCGCACAGTCTAAATTCCCTATCACTAAGTCAATTGGAGTGTGGGATGAAACACAAACGGTTTACAGATGTTGTGCTTACTGGGGCTTGAACCCAGGACCCCAGTGCTGCAAAGCAACAGTGTCAATATCTGTTTGTCATGTTTAATATAAAAAGACTGACCAGCACATTCACTAGGTGTGAACAGCTCTATTTATATTCCATTCCTTTCTGACTGAGCACTCTGGTCTTCAGTCAGAGAGTGTTCATTTAGCTGGATCCTACCTGCCCATTAGGCCTCTTCACACGTCGGTGATTCTGGTACGTATGTGCTAGTTTTTATATGTACCAGAATCACTGACATACACAAACCCATTAAAATCAATGGGTCTGCGCACACATCAGTGATTTTTCACTGACCGTGTCTCCGTGCGGCATACAAGCAGGTCCGTCATTGCTGCACAGAGACATGTCCGTTTTTTCTAGCATCACTGATGTCCCACGGACCACACTATGAAACACGTGCCAGAAAAACACATACATATAAAATAAAACATTTTCAACTCACCTTTCCAGCGATACTCTCTGCAGCCCGTGCTCTCTGCAGCTTCCTGCCCGGCTCATGAATATTCATGAATGCAGCCAGAGCCGACCACAAAGCTAATCAAGAGAACTATATTACATTTCTAATATGAGGTATTTGCTAATATTATTACACCTACTACATATTGGGATAGGATATTGGAGATGGAAATAATCCTTTAACCCCTTTACGACCAAGGATGTAACTGTACATCCTTGGTCGCCTGCCTCCAGTAACCACAGAGATCCACTCGCACCTGTTAATCTCTTAGATCGCGCTGTCAAATACTGACAGCGCAATTTAAATGTCCACGGCGGGGATCACGCTGTTCCCCGCTGCCATCAACGGCCCCGTGACACAATCAAGGGGCACCAATGTGTTGCCATGGTAGTGCGGGGTCAGCTGATGACCTCTGATGCTGCCATGACTCACTTTCTGTGAGCGCCGGCACTCACAGGAAAGCAGCACTTCTCCTGATCAGAGTGATGCTGCTCTGATCAGGAGAAATGCACAAGCAATTGGACTGTGCAGTGATAAAGTCCCCTAGGGGGACAAGTAAAATAAATAAATGTATTAAAAATTTTTTTTAAAAATATGAAATAAATAAAAAAAAGTTCAAATCATCCCCTATTCGCCATATTGAAAAATACAAAAGTTAAAAAAATAAAGACTAGACATGGATTTGATATTGCCGCATTTAAAAAAAAAAAAAAAAACACAAATCAATCAAAAAAATACAATCAATTAATCTGATTGGTACAAAAAAAAAGAAAAATCAAAAAAGGAAAATCACCTGGCTTTAGTCATGCAAACATTTTGATAATATATTTGCTTGACTGCAGAAAATGTTTTAGACTATGTTGCCTAAAAAGCTTTTGGTGACATTTTGATGTTGCAGATTTTCTGCACCATTTCTGCACCTATTAAGTAAATTAGATTACTGTTGGTTGCTTTTGTTTTACATGTGTTTTTAACTTTTTGGTATGTCATGCTTTAAACCCTTTCGTGACATGTCTATTTTCCCTTTTTTCTTTCCCTCTCCTTCTTCCAAGAGCAAAAACATAAATTTTTTTCGCCCACGTACCCATATCAGGACTTGTTTTTTGACGAGCTGTACTTTTGATTGACACCAGTTATTTATGTACTGCATGGGAAAACGGGGAAAAATTCCAAGTGACTTGAAATTGCAAAAAACTTTTTTGGCTTTTTTATTTACCATGTTCACTACACCATAAAACGGACCTGACAGTGTGATCCTTCTAGTCAGTACAGGTACATAGATCTGTATAGTGTGTTTTTTTTTAATTATTTTTTTTAAAGTGGTTTAAAAAAAAGAAAATAAATTCATCTAGCCTATTCCTGAGACCCATAACATTTTCATTTTTGCGATATGAGGCTATGTGAGATCAAGTGAGAGCAGGTCAAGGTCCTATTTTTGGACCTTGAGCTGCATTTTATACTGATACTATTTTCAGCTCGACACAATGTTTTTATTGCCTCAGCATTTTATTGCAATGTTGCAGCAGCCCAAAAAAAGGTAATTCTGGTGTTTTAATTTGTTTTTCTTGTTACGCCATTTACCGATTGGATTAATTTATTTTATTTTTTAATGGATCAGACTTTTATGAACACAGCGATACCAAATATGTATACTTCTTTATGCCTTTTTTTTAATGAGGCAAAAAGGGAATGATTTGAACTTTAGCTTGTTTGGGTTTTTTTAGTTTTTTTCCCCATAATTATAAAAAGTTGTTTTTTTTCTACACTATCTTTTAGTCTCGTTAGGGGACTTGAAGCGGTCATCATCCGATCGCTTGTGCTATACACAGCAGTGCTACAGCACTGCTGTGTATAGTGAAAATCATGGTCTCGAATGAACGCCCGCTAAACGTTGGATTTCACAGGAGAATCATGACAAGCACAAGGGTCGTCAGCAGACCACTGTCATGGCAACCCATTGGCACCAACTTTAATAATAACAAAAGATAAATACTGAAAAAGAAGCTGCAGTGTACACATTTTTGGTCTCTATCAATTGTTCAAACATGTAGTCATTCATTCTAACTGCCAAAGGTTTTACTTACTAAAGCTACAACTACGCGTAATAATCATGAAACAATTTCTTAACAAATGATTGTAACAATTGTCTAAATATAGAAAAATGATAACATTTCTTTACAACTCAATAAAAATTGACCATGGAGGACATAAAAATTATCAACGACATTAGTAATTGTTGTCTATTATATACCCGGCCCTCGTAAGCTTACACCCTACAGCGTAATGAGGAAAGAGACAGAAGATTGGGGATTGGAGCAGTTCTGGCGGTCATAAAATCCATGTCTGTCAAATATTAAAGGGAACCTGTCAGCAGAAATTTCCCCTAAAACCTAACAGATTCCCCCTCTGCAGCTCCTGGGCTGCATTCTATAAAGGTCCCTGTTATGATTGTGCCCACTTTCGGACCGAAAAAAAGTGTTTATAAAGTTGTACCTTTTTGGCTTCTGATTCTGTAAATCCGTCACGGGGGCGGGCTGCCTGATGGCCGTTATTCTGCCCCCTGGTCCTGTATGCCGCCCCCATCGCTGATTTCAATACTTCTGGACGCCGCCCACTGCTCCAGCCATCCCCGCGCATGCCCAGTGCCCATCTCTCGGGGATGAGCACTGTGCCCAGCGTCACCGCTGGTGACGTGCACGCAGGGTTAAGATTATGGGCGGTGCTGTGATGTTTATTCCTAAGCAACCGCCCATAATCGCGGGACCGCGCTTTCCCCCTCGGCCTGCTTCTTTCTGCGCAAGCGCGCTGCTGCTGACCTCACTTCGCCTCCTTCCCATCTTGCCCCGAGGCAGGAAATAGATGGGAAGAGCGCGGAGCAGTGACTACACCGAAAGCGCGGTCCCGCGATTATGGGCGGTTGCTTAGGAATAAACATCACAGCACCGCCCATAATCTTAACCCTGCGTGCACGTGACGCTGGGCACAGTGCTCATCCCCGAGAGATGGGCACTGGGCATGCGCGGGGATGGCTGGAGCAGTGGGCGGCGTCCAGAAGTATTGAAATCAGCGATGGGGGCGGCATACAGGACCAGGGGGCAGAATAACGGCCATCAGGCAGCCCGCCCCCGTGACGGATTTACAGAATCAGAAGCCAAAAAGGTACAACTTTATAAACACTTTTTTTCGGTCAGAAAGTGGGCACAATCATAACAGGGACCTTTATAGAATGCAGCCCAGGAGCTGCAGAGGGGGAATCTGTTAGGTTTTAGGGGACATTTCTGCTGACAGGTTCCCTTTAATGTCTCGTTAGCTTGAAAATCAGGAACTGATTTCACCAATTTATCTTCGTGTACAAAAATACCACAAGTGCCCCTTTACACTGACCAATAATCGGAAATTAGGCCAGCAATTACCCAATGAACGAGAAAACGCTGATTCATTGGTTAAAATAATTTTTAAGCTGGTTCACTAAAAACGACAGGAACTACAAAATACACCACAGAAAAAGAAGATACGCTCATCAATAACTGGTCCACACTACTAATGTACTGTAGGATGCAACATGCTTCTATGGTAAAAGGCATAAAGTGCATAATGATAGAGTAATGGGGATACATGTGGGAAGTTACAAAGGGAGGCTGCCCCAGGCAGAAGCAATGGCAAAACGCAACATCTCTATATTTTCACACTATAGATATCCCTTGCAACACCTATACTTTGGCACTCTTAAGGTGGTGTCACACACAGCGACGACGACAACGACGTCGCTGCTACGTCACCATTTTCTGTGACGTTGCAGCGACGTCCCGTCGCTGTCGCTGTGTGTGACATCCAGCAATGAGCTGGCTGCTGCTGTGAGGTCGTTGCTCGTTGCTGAATGTCCTGCTTCATTTTTTCGTCGTCGCTCTCCCGCTGTGAAGCACACATCGCTGTGTGTGACAGCGAGAGAGCGACGAAATGAAGCGAGCAGGGAGCAGGAGCCGGCGTCTGGCAGCTGTGGTAAGCTGTAACCAGGGTAAACATCAGATCCTAATCTATTCTCATGCTCTGTCTTCACACTTAAAGCTGTTTCTGATATTGGTATGTTAAACTGACCTATCTCTGCTGTGTAATTAGTTATGTGTTGTCTTCTCTCCTGTGAGTTGTTTCCATACATGGTGTAACTCTTTGATCTGCTTCCTTTTCTCTTGCTCACCTGCTGTTCATCTTGTGTAATGAGACTGGTATAAATTTAGGCCATTAGGTCTGTGCACCTTGGTCTGTGTACTTCTACAAGTGCTTCATAAGTGCTCAGAAATATACCAGAAATGTCCCAGAAGTGACCAGAAGGTGAACTCTACTTCTTTAACTGTGTCTTTCACTTGCATTTTGCTCCTTCCCCCTTATTCCCACTTGAAAACCCAATTCACACCATGTTCACTTACGCCCTCACAGTCTTTGCTCCACTCCTCCTCACTCTCCTTCGCTATCCCCAAACCCCAGCACTCTCCAAACAAATATTCATCTCCCCTTCCCTCTTACCTCCCCACCTGTCCTCATCTGCTGACCTGCTCCTAAACCGCAGATCGCTTCTAGTATCGCGCAGACCAGGCCGTCCACTCTCCTTCTCCCACCTGCTCTCCCTTTCTCTACTTCTCCTCGCTGCTGGCGACATATCTCCCAATCCTGGACCCCCACAGATGGGACACTCCTCTTTATCACCCCCCTACCGCTCCCCATCTAGTAGTAACTACCGCAACCTCTCCAACATAAAATCCATTCCCCTCTCTGCCACTCCGCAGCCCCCTCTCTCTGGAGCGCTCTGGAATGCCCGTTCCATCTGTAATAAACTGCACTTCATTCACGACCTCTTTATCTCTAGCAATCTATCCTTTCTGGCCCTCACCGAAACATGGCTGACACCATCCAACACTGCCTCCCCTGCTGCGCTGTGCTACGGCGGCCTCCACTTCACCCACACCCCTCGCCCTGGCAATAGACAGGGTGGAGGAGTGGGCCTCCTCCTTTCTAACAACTGCAGCTTCACCCCAATGCCACCTCTACCCTCCCTTGTCCTGCCTTCCTTTGAAGTGCACTCTGTCCGCATCTACTCTCCCTCCAACCTCCAAGTGGCCGTCATATACAGACCCCCGGGCCCAACCACTGCCTTTATCGACCAGTTCTCCGCCTGGCTTCTACACTTTCTCTCTGCTGACATCCCCACTATCATCATGGGTGACTTCAACATCCCCACTGACACCCGCCAGTCAGCGGCCTCCAAACTCCTCTCCCTCGCCTCATCTTTTGGTCTAACTCAGTTGTCCGCCTCTGCCACCCACAAAGATGGCCACACACTAGACCTTATCTTCACCCGTCTCTGCTCTCTATCTAACCTCACTACCTCCCCTCTCCCCTTATCTGACCACCATCTGCTGACCTTTTCAGCCCTGTCCTCCTCACCTGCCCCCCCTGTCCAGCACATATCACACCCCCGCAGAAACCTTGCACACATCAACATACACACCCTTTCTGACTCTATCCTACCGCTGTCCTCCATATCTTCACTCCACGACACAAACAGTGCCACCATTTTCTACAACGCCACTCTCACATCAGCTATTGATTCAGTCGCTCCTCTTGTGAACGGCAGAGCAAGACGAATCAATAGACAACCCTGGCACAACAGCCTCACTAAAAAACTACGGCAAGTGTCTAGAGCCGCAGAGCGGCGCTGGAAGAAAACGCACTCCCAGGAAGACTTCACCACATTCAAAAATGCAATTCACACATTTCGCTTGGCCCTTACCTCGGCTAAACAGAATTACTTCAAAAACCTCATATCCTCTTTAACACACAACCCCAAACAGCTATTTAACACTTTTACCTCCCTCCTTCGCCCACCGCTGCCCCCTCCAACCTCCCTCATCTCCGCAGAAGAATTTGCCACATATTTCAAAGAAAAGATCGACCAAACCAGACAAGTCTTTTCTGCTGAACCACCACAACCCCTTTATATAACAGACCACTGCCCCTCCCCCATAAACTTCCTCCCCACTATCACCGAAGGAGAGCTTGCACATCTTCTCTCAAAAGCGCACCTCACTACATGCGCACTTGACCCCATCCCATCCCACCTCCTCCCCAACCTCACCACTATCCTTATTCCCGCCTTATCCCATCTCTTCAACCTATCTCTAACAACTGGTACCTTCCCTTCTGCCTTTAAGCATGCAACAGTCACACCTATCCTAAAGAAACCTTCCCTCGACCCAACCTCTACTACCAGCTATCGACCCATATCGCTACTCCCACTTGCCTCAAAACTCCTGGAACAGCATGTCCATGCTGAACTTTCCTCCCACCTCTCCTCTAACTCTCTCTTTGACAACCTACAGTCCGGCTTCCGTCCACATCATTCCACTGAAACTGCCCTGACTAAAATCACAAATGACTTACTTACCGCCAAAGCTAACAACCACTTCTCTGTACTCCTACTTCTAGACCTATCCTCAGCCTTTGACACTGTTGACCACTCCCTGCTACTACAGATCCTCTCTTCCCTTGGTGTCAGAGACCTCGCTCTCTCTTGGATCTCTTCATACCTCTCCAACCGCACTTTTAGCGTCTCCCATTCCCACACAACCTCTTCATCCCGTTCTCTCTCTGTTGGTGTCCCTCAAGGCTCTGTCCTGGGACCCTTACTTTTTTCTATCTATACATTTGGCCTGGGACAACTCATAAAGTCCCATGGCTTCCAGTACCACCTATATGCTGATGACACTCAGATCTACCTCTCTGGTCCAGATGTCACATCTCTGCTGTCCAGAATCCCAGAGTGCCTATCTGCTATATCTTCCTTCTTTTCCTCTCGCTTCCTAAAGCTCAATATGGCCAAAACCGAACTGATCATCTTTCCTCCATCTCCCCTGCACTCTCCACCTGATCTATCCATTACAATTAATAACATCACGCTCTCCCCAGCACCCAAAGTTCGGTGCCTCGGAGTGACCTTTGACTCTGCCCTGTCCTTCATACCGCACATCCAATCCCTCACCACCTCCTGCCGTTTTCAACTCAAAAATATCTCCAGAATCCGCCCTTTTCTCAATCCCCAATCTACAAAAATTCTAGTGCACGCCCTCATAATCTCCCGCATCGACTACTGCAACATCCTCCTCTGTGGTCTCCCTGCTAACACACTTGCCCCTCTCCAGTCCATCCTTAACTCTGCTGCCCGACTGATCCACCTCTCTCCTCAATACCACCCCGCGTCTCCTCTCTGCAAGTCCCTCCACTGGCTCCCAATCTTCCACCGTATCCAATTCAAATTACTAACACTGACCTACAAAGCTATCCATAATCTGTCTCCTCCATATATCTCTGAACTAATCTCTCGCTACACTCCAAAACGTAACCTCCGGTCCTCCCAAGATCTCCTTCTATCCTCCTCTCTCATTCGCTCCTCATGCAACCGACTCCAAGACTTCTCCCGAGCATCCCCAGTCTCCTGGAACTCACTGCCTCAACACGTCAGACTATCTACTACACTCGCAAGCTTCAAACGGAACCTAAAGACTCATCTGTTCAGAAATGCCTATAACCTTCAATGACCTCACTGCTTCACCACCGTGCGGAGCTGCCGCCCCACCACCGTGCGGAGCTGCCGCCCCACCACCGTGCGGAGCTGCCGCCCCACCACCGTGCGGAGCTGCCGCCCCACCACCGTGCGGAGCTGCCGCCCCACCACCGTGCGGAGCTGCCGCCCCACCACCGTGCGGAGCTGCCGCCCCACCACCGTGCGGAGCTGCCGCCCCACCACCGTGCGGAGCTGCCGCCCCACCACCGTGCGGAGCTGCCGCCCCACCACCGTGCGGAGCTGCCGCCCCACCACCGTGCGGAGCTGCCGCCCCACCACCGTGCGGAGCTGCCGCCCCACCACCGTGCGGAGCTGCCGCCCCACCACCGTGCGGAGCTGCCGCCCCACCTACACCCCACCTACTGTCTCCTCCCCAAAATCCTTTAGGATGTAAGCCCGCAAGGGCAGGGCCCTCTTCCCCCTGTGCTAGTCTGTCTATTGTAACGTGTACATGTATTCTGTATGTAACCCCCTCATGTACAGCACCATGGAATCAATGGTGCTCTATAAATAAACAATAATAATAAAAAAACATCGGGTAACCAAGGGAAGACCTTTCCCTGGTTACCCGATATTTACCTTCGTTACCAGCCTCCGCCGCTCTTGCTGCTAGTGCCGGCTCCTGCTCTGTGCACATGTAGCTGCAGCACACATTGGGTAATTAACCCTATGTGTACTGTAGCTAGGAGAGCAAGGAGCCAGCGCTAAGCAGTGTGCGCGGCTCCCTGCTCTCTGCACTGTGACATGTAGCTGCAGTACACATCGGGTTAATTAACCTGATGTGTACTGTAGCTAGGAGAGCAAGGAGCCAGCGCTAAGCAGTGTGCGCGGCTCCCTGCTCTCTGCACATGTAGCGACGTTATGATCGCTGCTGCGTCGCTGTGTTTGACAGCTAAGCAGCGATCATAACAGCGACTTACAAGGTCGCTGTTACGTCATAGAAAATGGTGACGTAACAGCGATGTCGTTGTCGCTATGTGTGAACCCAGCTTTAGATTCATTTACTTTTTAAGTGACCTTGGTAGGTAACTTTGCAACTTCCCACATGTGTCTGCATAACTCTAGCACTATGCACTTTATTGATTAGGGATTCCTATTGTTGTTACATCTGGTTTATTTAGGGTGAGATAATGAATTGTATATTAATATCTGACACTGCAAATATTCTTTGCCTAAGTATCAATCTGTTTCTAATGCTTATACTCATGTTGTATATTATGTTATATATTTCCTTACTTCCACTACCGTTTTCCTTTCGGTCAATCACTTCACTGCATTCCCATTGCCCAAAGACTCTGTTTCAAAACACAAACCATGACATACAAAGCCATCGACAACCTGTCTCCTCCATACATCTGTGACCTAGTCTTCCGGTACTTAGATGTAACCTTCGATCCTCACAAGATATCTTTCTCTCGTCTCCGCTTAACGTCACTTCCCACAATCGCATACAAGATTTCTACCCTGCATTCCCCATGATCTGGAACTCTCTGCCCCAACATATCAGACTTTTGCCTACCAAGGAAACCTTCGAAAGGAAACATAAGACCAACCTATTCTCACAAGCCTACAACCTCCTGTAACCCTCAGTCCACTATACTGCTGCACAACCAGCCCCACCTACTGTACCCTCACCCATCCCTTATGGAATGAGCTCTCATGGGCAGGTTTCTCTCTCCTCTAGTACCGCTCCGTGTCTTGTATTGTTCATGATTATTGTACTTGTCTACTTATGTCCCTTTTCCCACGTAAAGCACCATGGAATAAATGTTGTTGTACTAATAAATATATACAATTTTAATTATATAAAAATAAAGATTATTTTACTTTTCATGTGGTCAAATGTCTAGATTTTGTAAAATCAATGTTGGTTTCAGACTACCACTTTATGGCTGTGTGCGCACGTTGTGTTTTTTCCTGCGTTTTCGTTGCATTAAAAACTGCAGCGTGTCATTGTCAAAATGCATGCGTTGTGGTTCCCCAGCAAAGTCTATGAGAAGTCAGCAAATTCCATACGCACGTTGCTTTTTTAAACGCAGCGTTTTGGATGCCAAATATTTCACAAAATCAAGGCATTTAAAAAAGCAGCATGTCACTTCTTTTGTGCATTTTGGTTGCATTGTCCACCCATTGAGATCAAGGAGGTGTGTCAAAACGCAAAAGCTGTGTTCAAATTGCAAAATGTGTGTCAAAACGCAAAAAGCTGTGCACTAGCACTGCATTTTTGTTGCGTTCTGCATGTTTTTTTGACAAACAAAACGTAGGCCTTTCGGTCTCTCTCTCACTTTGTCGGTCTCTCTGTGTCGATGTCGGTGTCTCTCTGTCAGTCTCTCCCTCTCACCCCCTCTCTCATACTCACTGATCAACGACCACCGGCGCGACGCGGCACTAAACAGCTGTCACAAAGCTCCGGCGGCTTCTCCAGCTTTTGAACATGCCGTCCGCTCATAATTCCATCTCGTATTCATTGCTTACCCCTCCCACAGGCGCCTATGATTGGTTGCAGTGAGACAGCTGTCACTCAGCGTGGGGGCTCGTCTGAATGCAACCAATCACAGCAGCCGGTGGGCGGGTCTATATCGTGCAGTAAAATAAATTAAAAAAAAACGAAAAAAAAAAAACGACGTGCGGTCCCCCCCAATTTTTATACCACCTAAACTAAAGCCACACGGCTAAAGGCTGGTATTCTTAGTCTAGGTAGCCCCACATTATGGGGAGCCCCCCAGCCTAAAAATATCAGCGAGCAGCCGCCCGGAATTGCAGCATCCATTAGATGCGACAGTCCCGGAACTCTACCCGGCTCATCCTGAATTGCCCTAGTGCGGTGGCAATCGGGGTAATAAAGAATTAATGGCAGCCCATAGCAGCCACTAAGTCTTAGGTTAATCATGGCAGGCGTCTATGAGACACCCCTCATGATTAATCTGCAAGTTAAGAAAATAAACACATACACCTGAAAAAATCCTTTATTTGGAATAAAGAAAAAAAAACAACCCTCTTTCACCACTTTATGAACCCCCAAACAGCCCTCCAGGTACGACGTAATCCACAACCGCTCTGTCAGCTCGACACAGCAACTGAGTGCCGTCACTCAGGTGATTTGCGGTCTCAGGTGGAGGACTTCAGCTGTGGCCGCGGGTAACCTGAGTGACGGCACCGCTGATTGCACGGCTCACTTCTTTCACTCAGGGGATTTGCGGACACCGGTGAGTCCTTCACAGGTGACCGCAAATCAGGCCGCAGCACACAGAGACAATGACAATGAAGTCGGGTGAAGTTCATCCGAGTTCATTCTGATCGGCGGCTCTGTCTTGCAGCCAGCCATGCTCTATGGGGATGTAGCAGAGCAGAGTGGGACCGCACTGTCAAAAATGTATCCAAAATGCATGCATTTTGGATAGATTTTTTTTGTCAAACGCAGTGTTTACAGTTGTCCAAGTCTGCCAGAGGGTGCATTTTTTTCTGCACTTGACAGAACGCAACGTGCGCACATACCCTAAATGTAACACAGGATGATTAAGGTGACAAGATTATCAGTGTCTTGGTCATCTAGTATAAGATCACTATATCAAATTCCTGCAATTGACAATGCGGTCTTCTCTCTGAATTAGGCTATGTTCACGTAGAGCTTTTTTAGTAAGTTTTTTTCCTGACCAAAACCTGATCTTGTGGCAGGAAATCTCCTTTGAGTCATCTGCAATTTTTGGTGCATTTTTGTTGTGTTTTCATGCATTTTTTGGCGTTTTTGCTGCAGATTTGCTGCTTTTTTTCTCCAAAATGGGTTGTATCAATGAAAAAAATGCAGCAAATGTGCAGCAAAGAATTGACATGCTCATTCTTGAAAAACCTGACCAAAACCGCAGATATTTGACAAAACAATCAGGAAAAAAACCTGATGTGTTTGTGTGCAGGAGATTTCAAAAATCTCAGACTTTGCTGGGACTGTAAAAAGCAACTTTTTATTAGCATGGATTTGCATAAAACCAAGGCAAATCTGCAGCTAAAAAACGCAGCAAAAACTTATAAAAAAATCCCTGTGTGAACATAGTCTTAAGGCCCCTTTACACACTGCAACATCGCTAACGACATCGCTGTAACGTCACCGGTTTTGTGATGTAATAGCGACCTCCCCAGCGACATTGCAGTGTAAGAAACGCATCAGTGACCTGGCCCCCGCTGTGAGGTTGCTGATCGCTACAAATCTTTCAGGACCATTTTTTGGTCCGTTGTTTCCCGCTGCGCAACATGCATCGGTGTGTTTGACACAGTTACAACGACTTCATTAGCAACTTACCTTTCAAATAGCTGCTTTGACACGTCCCCAACGACCAGCTAGGTCGTTCTGCAGGTCCATATCTCTGCTGCGTCGTTGGCCAAGTTTGCCTGTTTGACAGCTCACCAGAGACTTTTCAGCAATCCCGGCCAGGTCAGGATTCCTGGTGGGATCGCTAGAAAGTCTCTGTGTGTAAAGGAGCCTTTACAGATAGTGGTATAGGTTTGAGTAGCTACCTTAGAAGATTCTTATCACTTGTGGAAACAGTTACAAGCATGATAAGGATATTGTATCACACACTTCACTGCTCTAATTACCAAAGAACAATGCTCATGAGTGGCAGAACCTCCTAATTACACAGAGATCAAAACTGCATGTCCACTGATGAATGCAATATGTCAAAGGTTATCAGCCATTATGTCACAATTATTTGCCTCTAAAGTATTAGATGTAATGGAAGATGTACATTTTGTTCAGGTTATATTGGTTGCATTACTAGCCTTCAACAAAGTTTACAAGTTTAATGTAATTTGCATACCATGTGTTAAAATGAAACTAAAATGTCAGCTGGGAAAAAACAAACATGAAATTATTTATTACATCAAGCAGATGAAACAATAGGAAATATATCCACAATATTAGTGAAATAAAACTTTCTTTAAAACATAATCTTTCTAGTGACATAGAGCATGGTACCAATAAGGTAAATGTAAAATATTTGCCTGCACAAGTATTGCCCATGGTATTGTTAAAGGGAATCTGTCAGCAGGTTTTTGCTACCTCATCTGAGAGCAGCATAATGTATAGACAGAGACCCCAATTCCAGCGATGTGTCACTTACTGAGCTGTTTTCTGTAATTTTGATAAAATCAATGTTTTTTTCTGCTGCAGATCTAGCAGTCATACAGAGCTCATGAATATGCTGGACTACCTGCAGCACGCCAAGGACAATGATTTTATCAAAATTCCACTAAGCAGCACAGTAAGTGACAAATCACTAGAATCAGGATCTCTGCTCCTACATTATGCTGTTCTCAGATTAAGTGGCAAAAAACTGTTCACAGATTCCCTTTAAGAAGTAACCATTTATTTAATTTTTAATCCATAAAATACGCAACTAAGAATGTAATATCTTATCTGAGAAATCTGCTTCTTCCTCTACCCAGATTGATTTTTCACTCTCGATTTTTGGGTCAAAGCTGTACCATTCTCAGTATCCATTAATGTGATATATGGCCGTTGGTGATTTTAAAATTCTGCGGCGAGGGAAGAGTGAGTGGGGGGGGGGTAGTGTGAGGAGCTGGAGGCAGACAGACATTCTGCTGCAATATAAGAACTTCTGTATTCAATGAAGACAGATTTTTACTTCTGAATTAAGAATTTTGAAAATGAAATCCGTTCATGAGGAAAAAAGCAGATTTCTTCAATAAAATGTATTACAAAAGCTTCTTATATTATTGTAAACTATTAAGTTATAAAAATAAAACGACAATTAGGCTGTGTTCACACACTGCGTTTTTTACCTGCGTTTTTGGTGCGTTTTTGCTGCAGAAATTTCTTGAGAAATTCTTGTAACCTTTCTGTAGACATTCCCCAGCCAAACCTATGGCAAAAAAAATTAGCTGTGCGCACACTGCGTTTTCTTTCAGTAGATTTTCTTAAGAAAAAGAATGAGCAGATCACTTCTTTTCTGCAGCTAACTGCGTTAGTTACCATAGATAATGGCACAATAACTTAGGGAGCAACCAGCAACCAAAAATGCACCGAAAACGCACCAAATCGCGGTAAAAACGCAGGTGCGCTAATCCTTCACTCAAGAAATTTTCTTAAGAAATTTCTTAAGAAAAATCCTTTTTCTAGTGTGCACATAGCCTTACTCTTACATTTCACTAACTTAGCTTCACATGCTTCTTTTACATGTTTACAGTCTTTATTTCTATTTCAACATTACAATGAAATGAAAGAATTTTTTTTAGTCAGTCAAGATTAAATCCACTACTTATCTTTTATATATTTAAAATTAATCTAAAAATGTATTTAGCTGGACTAAAGGTGCGGCCTGCTGTACTTTCACTCCTCTTATGCTCTGCTATCCCAAAATGTCTTATTGATCATTATGCGTGTTTTGTGCGGATTTACATTAATTGTAAAATGAATGAGATTTTTAAAATGCTGAAAGGTCTGATTTGTGCTACATCTAACGAGTGTGCCAGGATTAACAGTATGAGAAATGAAATACTATGAACCAATTAATTATACATTCATTGAGCAACGCGTTCAGATTGTTAGCCATAGCCACACATCCAATTATTAGATATTTAACATCTCCAGAACAAGTGCGCCTTTCTACCTTTTACAATCTCAGGATAAATTAGGAATTCTATCGCAGTCCACCAGTAGTCACAAACACATGTTGGACTATAATTTAAAGCCCAAATTATCATTTGCATTTTTTGTAAGTTATTTTGCTTGGCCAGGTGGAAGAAAAATACAGAAAATGGTAACAATGCACTATTAGGTTTTATTTTTGGGGAGGGGGGGTTATACCTTTTTGCACACTTTCATAGCCAAACAAAAAGGAAAATTTGGGCAACATTTTAGGGTCAAGTTGTGGTGGAGAACATAAAATCAATCCTGGGGAATGCAAAAGTAGATTTACCCCCTAAAATTGCAACTTTTTCACAAGGCATAATTAATGAATTGGCTGCGAACATCTTTATAAATACCGGGTGGCACGGTGGCTCAGTGGTTAGCACTGTAATCTTGCAGCGCTGGGGTCCTGGGTTCTAGTCCCACTCAAGACAACATCTGCAAGGAGTTTGTATGTTCTCCCCGTGTTTGCGTGGGTTTCCTCCCACACTCCAAAACACATACTGATATGGAATTTAGATTGTGAGCCCCAATGGGGACAGTGTTGCCAATGTATGTAAAGTGCTATGGAATCAATAGCGCTATATAACTGAATAAATATATATATATATTATATATATGTCTTAATCGGTACTACATTCTTCTTTCAATTTGTACTTATTATGAAGCCTGTTTTGTGGTTTTTATAATGTGCTCTAATATAGGTGTGTTCTTTCTTTATATATATATATATATATATATATATATATATATATATATATATATATATGTATATATATACATACACATACATATATAAAGAAAGAACACACCTATATTAGAGCACATTATAAAAACCACAAAACAGGCTTCATGAAAAGTACAAATTTAAAGAAGAATGTAGTACCGATTAAGACAGTCTAAAAACAACTAGTAAAAAAGGCACAAATGCAAAAATGAATTGAGTCCACAGACTATATGCCGAGGCTTACCGGCATCACAATTTAATCAGCATACCAAAACAAGTATTTTCATGACCCGGCGTATACACAGGGTGCATCATGTCTTTGATTTCGGAGAGGAGGCTTGCTAAGCGAAACCTCACAGAGATAAATGGTGAAAACACACACAGAACATTCCCAAACAAGACTGGAAGCTGCAGTTGCATTCAGGGAATTACTTTTTAATGGTTCCAAGATAAAGAGGAACGCAAACAAATAAAAATGTATGCAATTTCCCTGGATGTCTTCCACCCTGCTCTTATTTAATTTTATGGCACTAAAAGCTGCTTCGGTATTTTACATAAGAAAAGGAACCTGTGGAACTAATCCCAGTAACTTCTTGTGTTTTCCTGCATAACACCTCGAGGCTAGTCAAGAAACAAAATGCTTCATTTACATCCCTAAACATTACAATCTGAGAAAGGACCTTTTCAGCTGCAAATGTTATTGCATCTACAATCCCAGAAGAGAATGAAGGTTAAACAGCCGGCTCAGGTTTATGGTAACTTGGCCCTTTAGTACTAGGGCCCTCACAAAGAGCAGAGAATGCAAAGCATTCATGGTCCAACCTCCTCCTTCATTACATTCAAAGCAGCTCTAGAAATGGATATAGATGCTGTGTGCAGAAAAGGGAGAGAACTGGAAATGCAGAGGAAGTGCAACCCTGACAAGTATAGGTCTGCTTTATATAGAATTTACACACACATAGATTTTACTAATTACATCACAGCCAAACATTATCATTACATTGAAAGCTTCAAAATACAAAATATTTAATTTCTAAGTATCCTAAAAATAATTGGAATAAGTAGAGCTGTGAATTACCATAAATCGGAGTGTTTAAAATGGTTTTGTCATGTGAATGGAGCTGACTTGTAGTGCCGAGCACAGGGTAAACACACAAATGTCATAGAAAATAAAAGCAGGGACAGTAGTTCAAATGGATCGGTCATCAGAACAGGGCAACTTATTTAGGGGCAATATAATATAGGGATATCAGCAAATTAGGTAGAAAAAAAAGTATATTTTATACATAGACACACTACAATGATATTTTATCATGAAAGTAAGGAATGCAATTGTGATTTCTTAATCTCAAATAGCAATAGCCAACAATAGTTGTGGTATACTCCCAAAAATTTCAATGTCTCAATAACTTGTCATGTGTCCTTGAGCATCAGTTACAGCTTGACAACGACGTCTCATGTTGTTCACAAGTGGAGTTATTGTTTGCTGAGGCTTGGCATCACATCCTTCTTTAAGGGCAGCCCTCAGGTCATTGGGGCTCTGGGGTACAGAGTTACGAGCCTCTACATGGTCACTCAGCTGGTCCCAGAGTTTTTCTATGGGATTCAGGTCTGGAGAAAGTGCAGGCCACTTCATCTGAGGTACTCCAGTCTACAACAGATGTTCCCTATTATACATATTATGCTATTTAGCTAATGTAAGCTATAGATATTTAAAAAACAAAATATATATATATATATATATATATATATATATATATATATATATATATATATATATATATATATATATATATATATATATATATATACAGTTCTATGGTTGTAATGGTGGGATATTGTGGGTCATGTGCCATTTTGTGTGGGTTCATGTTTTGGACGTGGTGGGCTGTCTATTCGACGTATTGTTTATCCTGTCTGCAGGGTTATAACTCCTTGAAGCGCTTCTGTCCCTAGAAGTTGGGGAGGGGGCTTGGAATCCACCTAAACTCTCTGCTTACCTGAAGAATGGGGAAGTCTGTTTGAGAAATTGAAGAGAGAAGGATTGATCCTCTGGGAGAAGCTGCGGCTTCTCAGAGAGACCTGAACATTTATCGCTTTCTGAACTAGATTTGTGTTTCTGGACTAATTTTACCCTCTGTTTTGTGAATTATGTAATGGACCGTTTGATTTGCTTGGAATAAATGTTCTTTGGAATGTTTCATCATTTCTCACTCTGTTGATTGCATGATATGGGAGAAGGACCCCATCACAATGACCATAGGATAATTTTTCCCTTTAGTACAGATAACCACACACTACCATTAATTATATGTTATTTGCATTAACCTAAACTATTTGTATGCTTGTATTTTATATAATGATAACGGTTATATTTTAACAGACCCATAATCATAGATCAGTGAAGTGAAATAATTGTTATCTTTGTGGGAAATATTTTTCTATCCTTTCAGTGAATCTGTATATATAACTGATATTGTATTGAGTACATCATACTGATAAGTGGAGATTGTTCCCAAACACTCTCACTAATGGCTGAATCCCATGAGTGCACATACACAAAACAGCCCATCAAACCTTTCTGTTATATCCACTTTTAATAATTGATTTGATAATAAAAGTAAATGTTGAAAGGTGCATTCAGATAGGCCGATATCAGTCCGTTAATAAGCGATAAACTATTTTCGGAACGAATGTTAAATTAATTGTTTTGTTCCCATACAGCACCAGGTTTTCAGCAGCACACCACCTGCTTATACTGGTGACATAGTGCCCTATAGCGATTTGCTTTTGCCACTATTAACGATTCAAATCACTCAACAAATAGGCATTTTGTGCATCTTACGGGTGAACACGAGACCGATAATCAGGAACAAGCATTTGTTCACGGATTGCCATGAATTTTTTCACTGATTGTTCATGGATCTAAATATAGAATTAGGGCAAAGTGCAAACTACAAACATTCCAGTAGGATTTGTGTAATAAATTTTAATCGCTCACTTTATAATGATAAAGCAAAAGATCAAAAAGATTTACAAAACCATGGTCCGGCAGCCATCTCACATTGGGCTTACCAAGCACAAGAGCCGCCACGGATTGCAGCAAGTAGGAGGTTCGCAGGGATCTTGTCAGCAATGACAGGCTACTGAACTGGCCCACTGAACCAGAGACTTGTGAATGTTTTCCATCTTTAATTACTTACTGCTTGCCACAAGAGCATTTTTTTGTTGTATAGCATTTTCTAAAACATACGTGAGCTTTTAGATCTATAGAACAGATCAGCCACAGATATACAGCTTCACTTTCTCATTAACTACTATTGATACATTTTTATACATCTGCCAACAGGGTCACACGTAGAGTATACGTAGAGATTGTGCCTACCCACAGCTGGATTTTGTTTTATTTTTGTTATGGGCAACAGACAGACAAGGGCATGGGCTTGTAGTGCTGTGCTCTCTCCACAATACATTTATGAGTAAGCAGTAATTTTAGATGGATCGCTTCATTAAAGCGCAGATGGCTTATGAAAATCATGTCAACATGTAGGGTCTTAAGATCCAACTTACAGTACATGTTCTTATAAAACATGGAAAGTCTGCAGCTGAAATCTGGAAGTAATACCAGTAATCAGAACAGTGACTTACATTAAGGTAAGATGTACACCAGAATGAAATGAAAAACAGGTGTAGAACAGTATCTTAAATTACTAAAATACCAGCTAACACGCATGCTGCCTACATATAATAGGAGTACCAACTTAATGGGTGAATATCAAAAATCTGAACACTATAATGGCCACATTTTAAAATTAACAGCTAATTCAAGTGAAATACAATAATGTCCTGGAAAGCAACTAGAACTATACAACATTACGATATACAGTATGTTACACTTGCACCACACTAGCATTTGGCATTCCATTTTTCTGTTCTATCTGACCAGTGATCCCAACACTTCTTACCTCAAGAGTCACATACTGTTAAGCGAGGGTTGCGGGCAACATCCGGTAACCCCCCCCCCACAATAGTAGCATCCAGATCCTGCCTCCCGCACAATAGCATCATTTAGGCCCTGTGCACACGTTTTTACCGCGGTTTTGCTGCATGTTTTGCTGCAGAAAATGTTCATAAACTTGCAGCAGTTCTTCCCTAGCAAAACCTATGGTAAAAAAAAAAAAAAAATGTTGTGCGCACACTGCGGTTTTTTCATCAACAGGTTTTGCTGTGCAATTTACGCTGTGGAAAAGAATTGCATGTCACTTCTTTTCCGCAGGTACCTGCAGTATTTTACCCCATTGACTGTAATGTAACCATGAAATACCGCAGGGAATAACGCGAGTAGCAAACTATGTGCGTTTCATTGCGTTATGCCGCTGTATTTCGTGTTTTCGGGACATAGTGATCATCACTTCCCTGCGTTTTGCAAGGAAGTGATGTCACTAGAAGAGGAATATGAAACTGATCAGACAGTAAACACACATATCACACTCACACACAGACACATACATATATATCATACACAGACACAGAGAAATCAGGCAACATACATTCGGAGTCTGGTATTTGGCCAGATACTGCTCCCCATATAAAATCTATTGGGACCATAATCGGGCGCAAAGGGGTAGGAGCAAGCGCTTCATACTCACCGATCACTAGGCGGCTGACACACTGCTCCCGCGGCAGCTCTTTCAACTTTCTGAGCCGCCGCTCATTCGTCTCATAACATTCACTCCTTCCCTGCTCACCAGTGGCTATGATTGGTTGCATTCAGACGAGCCCCCACGCTGAGTGACAGCTGTCTCACTGCAACCAATCACAGCCACCGGAGGGTGGGTCTATATCGTGCAGTACAATAAATAATTTAAAAAAAAACAACAAAAAAACAGCATTTGGTCCCCTCCCTTTTTGATACCAGCCAAGTTAAAGCCTCACGACTGAAGGCTGGTATTCTCAGGATGGAGAGCCCCATGTTATGGGGAGCCCCCCAGCCTAAAAATATCAGCTGCCCGGAATTTCTGCATCCATTAGATGAAACAGTCCCGGGACTCTACCCAGCTCATCCCGATTGCCGTGATGCAGTGGCAATCGGGGTAATAAGGAGTTAATGGCAGCCCATAGCTGCCACTAAATCCAAGATTAGTAATGGCAGTATCTATGATACGCCATGACTAATCTGTAAGTGACAGTAAATAAATACATACCGTACACCGAAAAATCCTTTAAAATAAAAAACACAAAAAGCCCCCTCTTCCACCACTTTATTAAAATCCCAAATAACCCTCCAGGTCCAGCGTATGTCCCACGACGCTTGCATACTGATCCAGCGGCGTCTGACACATAGCACTCAATGCAGCCCCGTGAAAGAGGCTACAGTGGTAACTCCAGGTCATTTCTCACGGTCGGTGATGTCAACACATTACAGCTTGCGAGATCTATCCATGTATCTATCTATCCATCCATCCATCCATCCATCCATCCTCTATCCATTATCTATCCATCCATCAATTATCTATATATCTATCTATCCATTATCTATCTATCCATCATCTATCCATTTATCTATCCATGTATCTATATCTATTTGTTATCTTTCTATCCAATATCTATTAATCTCTCTATCAATTATCTATCTATCCATCCATTATCTACCTATCTATCCCCCTATTATCTATTTATCCATCTATTATCTATATATCTATCTATCCCTCTATTATCTATCTCTCTATCTATCCCTCTGTCTATTTATCTATCTATTCATCTATTATCTATCTATCCTTATATCCCTCTATTATCTAACTATCATTCTATCTATCAGAAGGAAATTAAAAAAAAATTCAATGTGCTTTATTGCACTACAGGTGTATCAAAAATTTTTATACTATTGGGAGAACAAAAAAATATACATTTTTACCACTAAAATGTTGTTTTTAACCCCAGATTTCCACATTTCACAAGGGGACTAGGCAAAAAAAGGCACCATAATGTGTTATCAAATTTCTACTGAATGTGGAAATATCCCACATGTGACTGTACAGTACTGTTTGGCTGCACCCAACGGCTTGGAAGGGAGCGACATTTGATTTTAAGAAAACAGATTTTCATAGAATAGTTTGCGGACTTCATTTGCAGAGCCTCTAAGTGCCAGGACAGAAGAAATTCCCTGAAGTGACCATGTTTGGGAAATTACAGCCCTCTGGGAGTTCATCTACGGGTATAGTGAAAATGTAGTCTCTGGAAAAACACCCATGGTGTCAAAGGCAGTGAATGTTGCAGAATTATAAATTGCAAATAAGTCTTTGCCATGCCCAGTACACTGTAGTGCCCAGCTATTGATTCTAGAAACCTGCACCCCGTAAATTAAGCAGGCTCTCCTCATTACAACAATGCCAAATACGTGGACGCTAACTGTGGTTCAGGTACATTACGGGTCTCAGAACGGAGAGGGTGGAGGATTTGGATTTTGGAGCGCAGAGGTCACTGGATTTCTTTGAGGGTGGGAGCCATAGCGTTTTTCCAGAGGCTTTGTGTTATCAGTAACCTAGAAGCCCCCTATATTTTCGTTAGCAGATGATGGATCTGAGTGGGGACTTGTGTTTTTGTGAGTAGAGTTGAAAGCTATATGGTTGCAATTTGGATACAGAACACTTTGGATCAATTCATATTTGTCCTGTGCTCTATGCTGAGCACATACGTAAGAATCCATCTACATCTCCGAAATACGTGATTCATGTGAAATTGCTGAGGAAAACATATACTAATGATGCAACAGAGTTACTCCGGACTCTGGCTTCTCTTTAGGCGGTGTGCGTCTTTTCAAAGGTGAACAAAACAATGACATGATCTGTTAGGCCTATAATGTGCCTAATAAAATTTGATTAAAATAGAAAAAAAAGAAAAGAAAAAAGGTGAACAAATCTGTTGATGACCACACTTTTGTGCATGCCTAAAAAGATACGTAAAAGGATGGACTACTGATCACAGGCCACATGGGAGGTCCCCCTGCCTCATTACAGTGAATTTTCCATTGGGAATTTTGTTTGACTCACTTGTTTCAGATATTTATACGTAATTCCCAGTGTAAAGAGCACAGGATAAATATGAGCACCGCCTTACTGCAATCTTTGGGAGGCAGAATGGACAAATCAACAGCAGTTGATGAATTGGCTTTATTTATTTATTTATTACAATGTTCACCTTGCGGTATAAGTGATTAGTCAGCTTTATTCATCAGGTCAGTACAGTTACATCAATACCAGATTTACATTAGTTATTTTTAGGTTTCGCTATCACACTAAAAATGATTATTTTTTACAAAATAAAAGTTTTTTGCACCACTGAATAAGTTGGGTTTTCATCTTGTTTGTTTTTTTTTTACTTATCTGCCGACAGTCACGTGAGGGGTTGTTTTCTGAGGTTTGAGTTGTAGTTTATTGGTACCATTTTGGGCCAAATAATACTTTTTGATTGCTTTCAGAGTCAAGAAGAAACAGCAATTCAGGTATTCTGGTTTTTTTTTTTACACCGTTCACTGTGTTGTGAAAGTGATACCACATTTATTTAGTTTTTTTTCTTTTTTAGGTAAAACTATTTTATAGGGGGAAAAAAGGTTTTGCATTGCTATTTTCTGAGAACTATAACTTTTTTTATTTTTGGAGCTGTATGGCTTTTTTGCCGGACAAGATTACATTTTTAGAGGTACCATTTTTATGTACACGCAATTTTTTTATTGCGTTTTATTCCACTTTTTTATGTCAGCTGTATGATGAAAAAAAAGACACTTTTTGCTTTTTTTTTTTTTTTTTTTTAACGGTGTTAACCCCCTTCTGTGAAGTAATGTGACAGTTGACAGTTTTATAGATCGGAATGATACAGACATGCGCGGTGATTACAGTTTTTGGGGTTTTGTTGGTTTGGTTTTTTTTACACAAATGACTATTGAAGGTTTTTTTTCCATTTTCTGATTTTTTTAACAAAAAAATTATTACATTTTAAATTTTATTTTTTTATTTAAACTTTTTTACTTAGTTCCTATATGGGACATTACCTTTTGCTGCTCTGATAGCAGCTGCAATGTATTGCAATGCTCGATCGTTGCAATGCAGTGCAGCTGTCAGAGCTGCACTGTCAGAAGCTTCAGTAATCGTGCTGCAGGTAGGATCTATGACACTTCCCGTAGTCTGTTCACCCAGAGGTCGTTATGACAATGATGGGGCCCTCCCAATTATATTGGCCCGATTGGTAGGGAAGAGGGAGAGCGATCTTTCCATGAATCCAGTGTGCTGCGATTGATATCGATTGCAGCGAATAGGGGGTTAAAAAGCTAGGGATGGCGCAGGGACCGTCACTGGCTGTGAAAGCCGGGATATGGCTGTCTAGAATCAGAGTCTCCGGCCATCGCACCGGGGATAGCTTCTGTGCCCCCAGTGATCGCCAGATGTACTGGTACATCCAAAGTCGGGAATCACCCGACAAAGAGGATGTACCAGTACATCCAAGGCCATGACGGCATTAAGTCCTCCCTTCAACTGGCAGTATCATACCATGTCCAGTTTAGAGTTTAATATCTTTAAACCCCAGTGTCAGCATATCTGCATCCAGATTTGCTCTGCTATGTTGGCATACTCACAAAACTCATAATCTGGAGACCTGCTTTTTATAGCGGTTTGCTACACCTGGTACTAATGCACCAGGCTAGAAGACAGCCGCAAGTTAGAGGTTTGGGATCCCTGCATTAGAAGAACAGAAAGAATGAATCGGTAGAGAAAAAAAATACCAAAACAATATGCTGCATGAAAAACAAAAGTTCTGGAAAGTACTGCCTGTATTTAAAAAGGACCTTTTACCATATTTTTCATGTTGAATTGGACAGGACACACAATGGAATATTAGCTGCAGATTACAATGCATGGTTTTTTATTTTTTAATTTTTCCTCCTTTTTTTCGGGAATATTAGCAATCAAAGTATTTGGAATCTAATCAGTTAATTTTCGTTAAGTCAAAATGGGTGTTGTCAGGGAGTTTTTACTAGGGCAGTGATGGCGAAACTGTGGCACTCCAGCTGTTGCAAAACTACAATTCCCATCATGCCTGGCCATTCAAAGCAAAAGCTTTGGCTGTGAAGACATGATGGGAATTGTAGTTTTGCAACAGCTGGAGTGTCACAGGTTCGCCATCACTGTACTAGGGTGTGTACTTTTTCTAACTGTATAATGTTGCCCCGGCCCTCCACCTGTGACCGAAAATCACACGAGTGATGTCACAGCTAATCGCGCGGCTCACTCAGTCTCTGTCTGCAGCCCACAGTGGGCGGTCATTGTTTCATTGCCGCTCGGTGCAAATTCAGAGTTGGAATCATTGTGGGACCTCTTATGGATT
>NC_134354.1:561183982-561278982 GCF_048569485.1 Anomaloglossus baeobatrachus | reverse complement strand
CCCACTTCTGGCAGTTGTGGGAGAACCAATTAGTACCCCAGGGTAGCCGCACGGATGATCCTTCTCCCACACCTTGTGTGGGCCCGGAGCCACTAGAGGATGCCCCACAAGAGGGTTCAGAGGAGGAATCCGCTGAAAACAACCCCCAGTTCCCCTTTTCAGTTCTGGCGGGTGATTCCGATGAACCCGGGGCAGAGGCGGACACGGGTGGCTGTCCCCCTTCCTCTTGGCTGAATTTGGAAGTCCAGAAAGATGACTTCCAAAGTGAGCAAATGAGAGATCCTACCCTTTCTCAGGCTATAAAAAATGTTAAAATGATAAACGGGGTGCAGGTGGATGCAGGTACTAGGCTGTCTTACCCCTACATGGCACTGGAGAATGACTTTCTCTATCAGATAGAGAAGAAGGGGGATGACACAGTACAACGATTGGTTGTGCCGAGAGCCTACAGGCGGAGAGTGCTGGACCTGGCACACGGACACATGATGGGGGGACACCTGGGGGTCCAGAAAACTACCGAAAGGATATTACACTGTTTTGTTTGGCCCGGCATGCATCACGATATTCGCACCTATTGCGAGTCTTGTCCTGACTGCCAAATCTCTGCGCCTAGGCCCCGTTTCTGTAGCCCCTTAGTACCTCTGCCTATCATCGAGATCCCATTTGAGAGAATTGGGATGGATTTAGTTGGACCCCTCCCCAAGTCTGCACGAGGACACCAGCACATCCTTGTCATCTTGGATTATGCCACTCGTTACCCCGAGGCCATCCCTTTGCGTAACACGGCCACCAAGACCATTGCCAAGGAGCTGGTCCATGTGTTTAGTCGGGTTGGTGTCCCAAAACAAATACTCACAGACCAAGGAACCCCCTTTATGTCTAAAGTAATGAAAGAACTCTGCAGGCTGTTACAAATAGCACAGTTACGCACCTCCGTGTATCACCCTCAAACGGACGGACTGGTCGAACGGTTTAACAAAACTTTGAAACAGATGCTCCGTAAGGCGATAGACAAGGACGGGAAGAACTGGGACTACTTACTCCCGTATTTGCTTTTTGCCATCCGGGAGGTGCCCCAGTCTTCCACCGGGTTCTCTCCTTTCGAGCTTCTGTACGCCCGACGTCCCCGTGGACTGTTAGATGTCGCTAAAGAAACCTGGGAGGGACAGGTCACCCCGTTCAAAAGCGTAATAGACCATGTAACCCAAATGCAGGACCGTATTGCGGCGGTGATGCCCATCGTTAAAGAGCATATGATACAGGCTCAAGGAGCACAGAAAAGGATTTATGATAGGGGGGCCAAGATCCGTACTTTTGCACCCGGAGATAGGGTGTTGATCCTGGTCCCCACGGCAGAAAGCAAATTTCTGGCAAAGTGGCAAGGCCCCTTTGAAATTAAGGAACGGGTGGGTGAGGTAAACTACAAAGTGTACCAGGCTGGTAAAAGGAAGCCTGAACAGATTTATCACGTGAATCTGATAAAACCCTGGAAGGACCGTCCAGCTCTGTCAGCAGGTCTGGCCCTTCCGGTCTGCAAGCAGACCATACCGGATGTCGGGACGGCGGAGACTCTGTCGGAGCGGCAAAAGCCCGACGTCAAGCAGTTTGTAATCAACAATCACGAGTTTTTCTCGGAAAAGCCCGGGCAGACCACTCTCATTAAACATGACATCATAACAGAGCCTGGGGTAACAGTTCAGGTAAAGCCCTACCGAATACCGGAGGCTCGGCGGGAAGCTGTCTCCCGAGAAGTGAAGACCATGTTGGAGTTAGGTGTAATCGAGGAATCGCATAGCGCCTGGTCGAGTCCGATTGTGTTAATACCGAAACCAGACGGCTCCATTAGATTCTGCAATGACTTCAGGAGATTAAATGCGGTCTCCAAATTTGATGCATACCCTATGCCACGGGTCGATGAATTAATAGATCGGCTTGGAAAAGCCCGGTATATCACGACCCTAGACTTAACGAAGGGCTATTGGCAGATCCCGCTAACAGAGGCCGCTAAAGAGAAAACCGCGTTTTCTACACCGGAAGGTTTATACCAGTATGTGTATATGCCGTTTGGACTACACGGGGCACCGGCAACCTTTCAAAGGTTGATGGACCGAGTCCTGAGGCCCCATAGGCAGTATGCTTCTGCGTATTTGGATGACATAGTCATTTACAGCCTGGACTGGGAGACGCACCTCCAGAAACTAGAGGCTGTGATTGAGGACCTGCGGGAGGCGGGTCTAACAGCAAACCCCAAGAAATGTCATATCGGGCTGGAAGAAGCCCGGTATTTGGGATACGTAATTGGGAGGGGAATTGTTAAACCCCAGATTGACAAGATACAAGCCATTCAGAAATGGCCGCAACCAGTCAACAAGAAGCAGGTGAGAGCGTTTTTGGGAATAGCTGGCTACTACCGACGGTTCATTCCCAATTTCGCGGCTACCGCTGTTCCCCTGACGGACCTTACCAAAGGGAAAGACTCTGTCATGATCAAATGGACCACGGCAGCCGAAGAAGCCTTCCATAACTTAAAACTAGCTCTTTGCTCTCAACCTGTGCTAATGACTCCTGACTTCCGCAGCGAGTTCGTGGTCCAAACGGACGCTTCTGATGCCGGTATAGGGGCTGTATTGTCACAACTGAAGGACGGAGAGGAACATCCGGTCCTTTATCTTAGTCGGAAACTTAATAAGCATGAACGCAACTATGCCATAGTGGAAAAAGAATGCTTAGCCATTAAGTGGGCTCTAGAGTCCCTTAAATATTACTTGATAGGAAGGAAGTTCCGGCTGATCACTGACCATGCCCCTCTCAAGTGGATGCACTTGAATAAGGAACGGAATGGCCGAGTGACCCGGTGGTTCCTTGCACTTCAGGCCTACCGTTTTACAGTGGAGCACCGCCCGGGGGTGCGGATGGGGAATGCTGATGCCCTGTCTCGTGTGCACTGTTTTGTGGGTGCTGTTGCTCAGCTGCAGTGGTCTGAGCAGAGGGGGGGGATATGTGAGACTCATGTGGGTTTAGTGGATGAGGGCAGGTATATCTCACCCCGGTATCGGTCCTATGTGACTTAGCCTGGCCAGGATCACCTGGCTACTAATGGATTAATGGGAGGTGAAGGACGGAGGTAAAAGGAATCTGGGAAGTTGGGGGAAGGTCTCCATCTGGGAACACAGTAAGCCTGTCTGTGTAGGAGACACTTGTGAGGAGCAGTGCCTGATGTTTGTATGGTTTAGCTGGAAGGGAGAAGCCCTCCAGTTGGTAGTTAGGATAACACCGTGTATAGTTAGTGCCGGACAGGCAAGGATTTATTTTGTTGGTGTTTTTTTTTCTTTTTGTTTATGCTTCACTGCAATAAACCTGACCAAGCGTCAGTTACACCTTGAATTCGGCTGTCTGCCTGAGGTGAATACGTGCCCTTTGAACCCAGCAAAGGCGATCCCGGAGCGTGTTATCACAATATATATATATATATATATATATATATATATATATATATATATATATATATATATATATATATATATATATATATATATATATATATATATATATATTACACACACACACACACACTCATATTCCGGGGGCTTACCAGGCATATCTCCATTTTGGAATATTATCTATATATTCATGTAGTACCCCAGTGGATAGTCCTTATACGGATCTTGGCGGTCTTCATAGAACACTCCTGACGACTACCTTTCATGACAACATATGACAGTGGTGAATAGCAAATGTGTGAACCATTCAATCTAGGATTTTTGCACAAGTGAACATAGATTCACCTTACAATTATTAATCACATAGATCTTTGTTTTCTGGCGAAGGCCTAAAAAACTGCAGCGTGCACACAGCATTTATGAAATCTCATAGACTTTTCTGGAAAAAGGAAAGACATGCAGTTTTGGGCAACAAACTGCACCACAAAACACGCCAAAAAACACAGCGTGCACATTGGAGATGTAATACAATTTATAGAACTATGTAAGGTTTTCTCCTCTGCTCAGGTTCCATTTGGGCTTTAATGTACTGTTCTAGTTACACATATACAGACTTCATAAATTATGCACCAGTTGCATATTAATGTAATTAATTCAGATTGAGAAAAAAAATGCATTGTATATTCTTCAGAACTTAACTGCAAAAAAACTCACAAACACAATCAATAGCATAACTTACTGATTTTCTATTCATAATTTTCAAAGTACATGACAAACACTGTGAAAGTAAGCATGCCAGTGGCTACAGGGGAATATATACGGTACCTGCTAATGGTGATCATTGAATGCCCTGCTTGGAGAAGCCAACTAGAAATCTAAGCACACAGAATGGTTATTATGATCGATAGTAATAAGGCTACATGCGCATGCTGCATTTTTTTGTCGCGTTTTTTGGTGCAGTTTTGTTGTCAGAACTTTCTGACATCTGACTTCACAGCAAAGTCTATATGAGAAGTCAGATTTGCTTTGCGCACATTGCACTGTGAGCTTTTTTTTTTTGTCAAAAGTTTGGGACAAAAAAGATGCAGTATGGTCATTCTCCTAGGGTTTTAGTCAACATTTGTCACAAAAACGCATCAAAAACGCATGCGGTCAAAAACGCACTAAAAACGCACCTACATTACAAGCGGTTTTTTTTTGTTTGTTTTTTTTACATTTCCAAGCTCTGACAAGGTGCAGTTTTGGTTGCAGTTTGTGTGCACAAAAAACTGCAGCACGCGCATGTAGCCTATGGCTACTTTCACACCTCCGATTTTTGCAGTGCGGCTCAATCCGGCTGTGTAACCTATGCAACGGATGCGGTGAAAACACCGCATCCTTTGCATAAGTTTTTACATGCGCCCCATCCGTTTTTTCCCGGTTGCGGCACGCTACTGAGCATGCGCAGTGGAAGAAACCGCATGCGGCGGCCGGATGCGTTTTTTCCACATCGCGCCACATCCGGCGTCCATAGGCATGCATTGAAAAATGTGCCGCAGCGGGCGGATGCGGCGCGATGCGTTTTTTTTGCTGGACAAAAAAATGTTACAAGATGCGGCGTCCAGAGGCAAACGTTTTACTTAATTTTGCCGCATCCGGAAAGAAAACGGATACAACGCAAACCCATCAGGCACAATCCGGTAACAATGCAAATCTATGGGGATAAAACGGATGTGGTACCGGATCCGTTTTACCCGTTTTTTTTCCTGATTGTGCCTGATGGAAAAAACCTGATGTGTGAAAGTAGCCTAAGGCTACTTTCACACATCCGGTTTTTCCAGTGCGGCTCAATCCGGCTGTGAAACCTATGCAACAGATGCGGCGAAAACACCGCATCCTTTACATAAGTTTTTACATGCGGCCCGTCCGTTTTTTTCCGGTTGCGGCACGCTACTGAGCATGCGCAGTGGATGAAACCGCATGCGGCGGCCGGATGCGGCTTTTGCCGCATGTGGCATCCATAGACATGCATTGAAAAATGCGCCGCAGCGGCCGGATGCGGCGCGATGCGTTTTTTTTGACGGAGCAAAAAAGTGCCAGGGAACGTTCCATCCGGCCGCCACATCGGCTAAATCTGCTGCATGCGGCAAAAACCAGACGGAACACAAGCCCATGCGGCGCCAATGCAAGTCAATGCTGGAAAAAACTAAACCAGCGGCAAAAAAAAACGGTTTCGTTTTTTGAGCAGAGCGCTGGATTGTGCCGCACTGCTACAACCGGATGTGTGAAAGTAGCCTAACCCTTCCTTAATTAACTTTTCTGTGCGCACAGCTACATATCACCGTTACTGGAATCAGATCTGTTTACACAGGACAATGTGCTGCCGATAATTTTAATACTAGCATGAATGATCCTACCAACCGAAAAAGCTTTGCATGTTCGTTGGGTGATAGTTGGCATGTTTACATAAGCTGTTAATTGGTGTACAAGCATTCTAATGAAGGCTCCTACACCATTATTAGCTCATCTAAGACGGCTTTAATGATAGTCTATGTGGGCACAAAGATGTAAACATCAAGACATACTCCCAACAAAACTGAACTTGTATTACATTAATTGTAAGTAAGGATGAGCGAATGTATTCGCTACTATTTGGTATTCGACGGATAATAGGCTATTTGCGCCATTCGGTATCCCACGAATAAAACAACATCCGCCTCGATACTTTCATTTTTTACTTCCTGGCGCCTGTTTTCCAGCCAATGAACATATATGATGTCGCTTGCTCTCACAGTAACGTCGCAGCCATCATTGTTGTGGTGTTACTGTGATTGGCTTGGCCGTACAGCGTCATCTATATACACGTTGCCACAGCTTCCGGGACCGATACATATACAGTCCCCGCTGCTCCGGCTTCCAGCTCCATGAAGGAGAGAGAGAGAAACAGACAGAGAGAGAGTCTACCTTTTCCCATCCATTTGGGCCTTTTCCTTAATCACCACAGGTCGCCGTTAGGTCCAACGTGAAATTGTTCGGGTTTCCCATAGACTTACATTGTGCGTCGAATATTCGCAAATAGTCGAATAGCGGTGACCTATTCGTCGGATATTCGTGAAGTTGGATATTTTAGTATTCGATCATCCCTAATTGTAATCAGAAGAAAAAAAATCCTTACTTAATCTTATCTGGCATGCACCCTAGTACAAGGGTTTCTCTTAGATTACTCTTGTGTATTCAGCCATTTTTGTGCCAGTGGCTCATATGCAAAATAACGTTGCCGAAGATATCCAGTCCCAAACAGCATTGCTAAATACATCTGTAGAGATTCCCATGTTCATTAACTACCTCTTAAAGTGGATTTGTAACCAGATTTCAGAGTATAAACTGCATGCATCCTGCAACAGATCTTAAGCTGGGTTCACACATAGCGACAGCGACGTCGCTGTTACGTCACCATTTTCTGTGACGCAACAGTGACCTTGTAAGTCGCTGTTATGATCGCTGCTTAGCTGTCAAACACAGCAGACGCAGCAGCGATCATAACGACACGCGTCGCTGTGCTACATGTGCAGACAGCAGGGAGCCGCGCACACTGCTTAGCGCTGGCTCCCTGCACTCCTAGCTACAGTACACATCGGGTTAATTACCCGATGTGTACTGCAGCTACATGTGCAGAGAGCAGGGAGCCGGCACTGGCAGCGAGAGCGGCGGACGCTGGTAACGAAGGTAAATATCGGGTAACCAGGGAAAGGTCTTCCCTTGGTTACCCGATGTTTACCCTGGTTACAGCTTAACGCAGCTGCCAGATGCCGGCTCCTGCTCCCTGCTCGCTTAATTTCGTCGCTCCCTCGCTGTCACACACAGCGATCTGTGCGTCACAGCGGGAGAGCGACGACCAAAAAATGAAGCTAGACATTCAGCAACGACCGGCGACCTCACAGCAGGGACTTCACACACAGTGACAGCGAAGGGACGTCGCTGCTACGTCACAGAAAATGGTAACATAGCAGCGACGTTGTTGTCGTCGTCGCTGTGTGTGACACCACCTTTAGACCTGATGATGCTAATGTACTTACTTTAAAAAATAATTATTATAGCCATTTCAAGATGGGTTTTTTAACCCCTTCAGCTCCAGGGCACTTTCCGTTTTTGTTTTTTGCTCCCCTTCTTCCGAGAGCCGTAATTTTTTTTATTTTTCCGTCAATCTTGCCATATGAGGGCTTGTTTTTTGCGGAACGAGTTGTACTTTTAAATAAAACCATAAGTTTTACCATATGGTGTACTGAAAAACAGCTAATAAATCCCAAGTGTGGAAAAACTGCAAAAAAAAAAGTGTGATGGCACAATAGTTTTTGGGATGTTTTATTCACGGTGTTCACTATATGGTAAAACTGATGTGTGGGTATGATGCCTGAGGTCGGTGCGAGTTTGTAGACTCCAAACATGTATAGGTTTACTTGTATCTAAGGGGTTAAAAAAATTCACAAGTTTCACCAATAAAAGTGGCGCACGTTTTGCGCCATTTTCCGAAAACCGTAGAGTTCTCAGTTTTTGGCATCTATGGCTCAGTGACGGCTTATTTTTTGCGTCTTGAGCTGTCGTTTCTAATGGTACCCTTTTTGCGCAGATGCTACGTTTTGATCGCCTGTTATTGCATTTTGCGTAAAACTTGCGGCGACCAAAAAACTTAATTTTGGCGTTTGGAATTTTTTTGCCACTACGCCATTTACCAATCAGATTAATTGATTTTATGTTTTGATAGATCGGGCATTTCTGAAAGCGGCGATACCAAATATGTGTATATTTATTTTTTAACCCTTTAATTTTCAATGGGGGGTGATTGAACTTTTAGGGTTTTTTGTTTTTTTTTAAACTTTTTTTTAATTTTTTTTTATTTTAAAAGTCCCCCTAGGGGGCTATAGCGATCAGCAATCCGATCGCTCTTATCTATCCGCTGATCACAGCTATACAGCTGTAAACAGCAGATTCAGTCACTTCCTGTTTCTCTCTGCTCCCGGCCGAGGGAAAACGAAAGTAAAACTTCATAGCTGCAGGCGTCATCACATGACCCTGTGCTACGATGGCAACCACCGAAAGTCACGTAATCACGCACGTGACTTCCGGTGGGGGCGGCGATAAGTAAAAATCATGGCCGCGCGCATGTACAGTGCCTAGAAGTAGTCTTCAACCACCTGCAGATTTAGCAGGTTTGATAAGATGCAAATAAGTTAGAGCCTGCAAACTTCAAACAAGAGCAGGATTTATTAACAGATGCATAATTCTTACAAACTAACAAGTTATGTTGCTCAGTTAAATTTTAGTACATTTTCAACATAAAAGTGTGGGTCAATTATTATTCAACCCCTAGGTTTAATATTTTGTGGAATAACCCTTGATTTGCAATTACAGCTAATAATCGTCCTTTATAAGACCTGATTACGCCGGCACAGGTCTCTGGAGTTATCTTGGCCAACTCCTCCATGCAGATCTTCTCCAAGTTATCTAGGTTCTTTGGGTGTCTCATGTGGACTTTAATCTTGAGCTCCTTTCACAAGTTTTCAATTGGGTTAAGGTCAGGAGACTGACTAGGCCACTGCAACACCTTGATTTTTTCCCTCTTGAACCAGGCCTTGGTTTTCTTGGCTGTGTGCTTTGGGTCGTTGTCTTGTTGGAAGATGAAATGACGACCCATCTTAAGATCCTTGATGGAGGAGCGGAGGTTCTTGGCCAAAATCTCCAGGTAGGCCGTGCTATCCATCTTCCCATGGATGCGGACCAAATGGCCAGGCCCCTTGGCTGAGAAACAGCCCCACAGCATCATGCTGCCACCACCATGCTTGATGGTAGGGATGGTATTCTTGGGGTCGTATGCAGTGCCATCCAGTCTCCAAACGTCACGTGTGTGGTTGGCACCAAAGATCTCGATCTTGGTCTCATCAAACCAGAGAACCTTTAACCAGTCTGTCTCAGAGTCCTCCAAGTGATCATGAGCAAACTGTAGACGAGCCTTGCCATGACGCTTTGAAAGTAAAAAGGTACCTTACGGGCTCGTCTGGAACGGAGACAATTGCGGTGGAGTACGTTACTTATGGTATTGACTGAAACCAATGTCCCCACTGCCATGAGATCTTCCCGGAGCTCCTTCCTTGTTGTCCTTGGGTTAGCCTTGACTCTTCGGACAAGCCTGGCCTCGGCACGGGAGGAAACTTTCAAAGGCTGTCCAGGCCGTGGAACGCTAACAGTAGTTCCAATAAGCCTTCCACTTCCGGATGATGCTCCCAACAGTGGAGACAGGTAGGCCCAACTCCTTGGAAAGGGTTTTGTACCCCTTGCCAGCCTTGTGACCCTCCACGATCTTGTCTCTGATGGCCTTGGAATGCTCCTTTGTCTTTCCCATGTTGACCATGTATGAGTGCTGTTCACAAGTTTGGGGAGGGTCTTTATTAGTAAGAAAAAGCTGGAAAAAGAGATAATTAATCCAAACATGTGAAGCTCATTGTTCTTTGTGCCTGAAATACTTCTTAATACTTTAGGGGAACCAACAGAATTCTGGTGGTTTGAGGGGTTGAATAATAAATGACCCTCTGAATAAACTTTTCACAATTTAAAAAAAAAAAAAAAAAAGAAATATTCTCTTTTTGCTGCAGTGCATTTCACACTTCCAGGCTGATCTACAGTCCAAATGTCACAATGCCAAGTTAATTCCGAATGTGTAAACCTGCTAAATCTGCAGGGGGTTGAAGACTACTTGTAGGCACTGTAGATCTCTCTGCCAGACTTTGGCAGCGAGATTTAAGGGGTTAAATGTTGCGAGTGGAAGCGATTCAGTGGCTTCAAATGGCATCCAATATTTTTTTTCGCATCCATCAGATTTTGGAGTAAAATGGCAGCGTGCTGCTATATATTTTTTTTTTCACAGTCATCAGCATTGCCCCATTTAGCATTTGTCCGATTTATACAGTGGTGTGAGTGAGCCCATATACAACTATTTTCATTTCGATTTTCAAAGTTAGTATACCAGCCTCATTAGGTCTAAGTTAAACTATTTAATAATGTATGTAATTTGTAATGTTGTCAGGTCTGGTTTAAATTCAGGGGAAAAAGCACTTACTAAATGTTAACAGGCAACGAAGAAAACTGCAAATTGGATGCTGTAATTCATCATACAGTTAATTAATGGGCACTAATTTGTCAATAGAAAATATTCCAATTCTTTTATACCTATAGCCTTGAATTTAACTCAATCCCCTCCAGATAGTAAGGAGGTAATATCATGAGGAATTGCCCTAAGGATTACCACCAAAAAAGAGGCTGATAACAAAAGTTGTTTATAAAAAAAAAAAAAAAAAAAGCATCTTCCATTTGGTATGACTCTACTTTCCTAAAAGCCCAAAAACAAAGAGCAACCAACAATAACAAAGAAGTATTGTCTGTAAAAGAGCCATGATGCTTGGTAGCAAGGGGAGTAATAACAGGGCACAAAGTAATGGCCAACACACAGTAACTGGACTTTCCATGTAATGGAGGAAGTTTCCTACTGTTTCCCTGTTTGCGCCGCAGCAGTGGACTGTTGTGTTGTAGAGATTAACAGCATTCATATATAGTTGCTCTACAGGGGGAATGTCCACATTCAGTGTCTACAGCTTTATGAGGAGGTTGGTTATTGCCTGCTCTGTGTAGCTACTATTCACCCAGCCATTCTTTCCATTCTTTTTTGTACAATAAGAAAAGAGGTGGTGTACGGGAAATACACTTTACAGGACAGCTTAAAACACAAGGAGATAACAGAGTAATTGCAAGGCTGTTATTTATCAGCTGCAATACCTGGTTAAGTTCTTCAACAAATCGCTATGGCTACTAGTGTCCATGGTATAGAAATAATATTCAGATCACTGTAAGACAATGGTTTTATTCTTGGTACTCTCTTTGATTTGTAGCTTCAGTTGCTGCTATTCATGCTGCCCCAACTGCAGAGCACATGAATCAGAGACTGGCTCCTGATAGGGCAATCTGTCACAAAGACAGGGATCGCCGAACAGTGTGTTGTCTTCCTGGCGCTCGAGTTCGGCACATCGCTGATCGGGTTGACAGATTACTGGGAGGGGCTGGGGAGGACCCAGCGGTCATTGTACACATTGGCACAAATGACAAAGTTAGAGGTAGGTGGAAGGTCCTTAAAGATGATTTCAGGGAATTAGGTTGTAAGCTTAAAGCATGGACCTCAAAGGTGGTATTTTCGGAAATACTACCTGTGCCACGAGCCACACTAGAGAGGCAAAGGGAGATCAGGGAGGTTAACAGGTGGCTCAGGAATTGGTGTAGGAAAGAGGGTTTTGGGTTCCTGGAGAATTGGGCCGACTTTTCAGTTGGCTACAGATTCTATGCTAGGGATGGGCTGCATCTTAATGGGGAAGGTGCAGCTCTGCTGGGGCAGAAAATGGCTAGAAGGTTGGAGGAGTGTTTAAACTAGGAATGGGGGGCGAGGGTATTCACTTTATAGAAGGGGAATGTAGTGCAGATAGTGACCAGGGCACAAGTAATGAAATTGGGGGTGGTACGGGGGGAAGGGTTAGGACAGTTAATACAGTAAGCAGGAATACAGGTACAGAGTCATACGTAACGTGCATGTACACTAATGCCCGAAGCCTCACAAATAAGGTGGAGGAATTAGAATTAATATTGTTGGAAGAAAATTATGATATAGTGGGGATATCAGAGACATGGCTGGATGAGAGCTATGACTGGGCTGTTAATTTACAGGGTTATAGCCTATTCAGGAATGACCGTACAAATAAGCGAGGGGGAGGTGTGTGTCTATATGTAAAATCATCCTTAAAACCCATCCTGCGTGACAACATATGTGAGGGTACTGAGAATGTAGAGTCCCTATGGGTGGAGATAAGGGGGGGGAGAATGAATAATAAAATACTGATAGGGGTGTGTTATAAGACGCCGAATATTATGGAAGAGGTAGAGAATCTCCTCATAAAGCAAATTGATAAAGCAGCGAGTCTCGGAGAGGTAATTATTATGGGGGACTTTAACTATCCTGATATAAATTGGGGAACAGAAACTTGCAGTTCCAGCAAAGGAAATAGATTTTTGATAACAATGAAAGATAATTACCTTTCACAAATGGTACAGGACCCCACAAGAGGGGGAGCACTACTAGACCTTGTACTAACCAATAGGCCAGACCGCATATCAAATATACAAGTTGGGGGTTACTTGGGGAATAGTGATCACAAAATAATAAGTTTTCATGTATTCTTTAGTAAGATGTCTAGTAGAGGGGCTACAAGGACACTAAACTTCAGGAATGCAAATTTTAAACGGTTGAGAGATGATCTTAGTGCAATAAACTGGGATGATGTACTAAGTAATAAAAGTACACAAAGCAAATGGGAGACTTTTATGAGCATCCTGAATAGGGCTTGTGCAGAAAATATACCCTATGGGAACAAACATGCTAGAAATAGGAGGAAACCCCTATGGCTAAATAGAGCTGTAAGGGAAGCAATAAAAGAAAAACAGAAAGCCTTAAAAGAATTAAAGAGGGTAGGTAGTGATGAGGCATTATATAATTATAGAAAATTAAATAAAATATGTAAAAAGCAAATTAAGTTAGCTAAGTTTGAGACAGAGAGACTCATTGCGAGAGAAAGTAAAAATAATCCTAAAATATTCTTTAACTACATAAACAGTAAAAAACTGAAAAGCGATAGTGTTGGCCCCCTTAAAAATAGTCTTGGTGAAATGGTGGAAGGGGATGAGGGTAAAGCCAACCTGCTGAATGACTTTTTTTCTACGGTTTTTATACAAGAAAATGCCATGGCAGATGACATGACCAGTGATACTATAAATTCACACTTGAATATTACCTGCTTAACCCAGCAGGAAGTACGCCGCCGCCTCGAAATCACTAAGGTTGACAAATCTCCGGGCCCGGATGGCATACACCCCAGAGTACTACAGGAATTGAGTTCTGTGATAGATAGACCATTATTTTTAATCTTCTCAGATTCCTTAATAACAGGGTCGGTACCGCAGGACTGGCGCATAGCAAATGTGGTGCCAATATTCAAAAAGGGGACAAAAACTGAGCCGGGAAATTATAGGCCGGTAAGTTTAACCTCTACGGTTGGTAAAATCCTTGAGGGTTTCTTGAGAGATGCTATATTGGAGTATCTCAAGAAAAATAACCTTATGACAGAGTATCAACATGGGTTTATGAGGGATCGATCCTGTCAAACTAATTTGATCAGCTTCTATGAAGAGGTAAGTTCAAGTCTGGACCAGGGAAATGCAGTGGATGTTGTGTATATGGACTTTTCAAAAGCTTTTGATACGGTGCCACACAAAAGGTTGGTACATAAAATGAGAATAATGGGGATAGGGGAAAATATGTGTAACTGGGTTAAAAACTGGCTAAGTGATAGGAAACAAAGGGTGGTTATTAATGGTACGTACTCGGACTGGGTCTCAGTTCATAGTGGGGTACCACAGGGGTCAGTATTGGGCCCACTTCTTTTCAACATATTTATAAATGACCTTGTTGGGGGCATGCGGAGTAGAATTTCAATATTTGCAGATGATACTAAACTCTGCAGGGTAATCAATACAGAGGAGGATAATTTTATATTACAGGGAGATTTATGTAAATTGGAGGATTGGGCTGAGAAGTGGCAATTGAAGTTTAATGTAGATAAATGTAAGGTCATGCACTTGGGTAGAGGAAATAACATTTATGATTATGTACTTAATCGTAGAACACTGGGTAAAACAGACACAGAAAAAGACTTGGGTGTATTGGTGGATGGTAAACTTCACTTTAGTGGACAGTGTCAGGCAGCTTCTGCCAGGGCTAATAAAATAATGGGATGTATTAAAAGAGGTATAAGTGTTCATGAAAAAAATATAGTTCTACCTCTGTACAAGTCACTAGTGCGACCACACTTAGAATACTGTGTACAATTCTGGTCACCGATATATAAGAAGGACATAGCTGAACTGGAGAGGGTGCAGAGAAGAGCCACCAAGATTATTAGAGGAATGGGTGGGCTGCAATACCAAGACAGGTTATTAAACTTGGGGTTATTTAGTTTGGAAAAACGAAGGCTTAGGGGGGATCTAATCACAATGTATAAATATATGAGGGGACAGTACAGAGACCTTTCCAAAGATCTTTTTACACCAAGGCCTGCGACTGGAACACGGGGGCATCCACTACGTCTTGAGGAAAGAAGGTTTAATCATAATCACAGACGAGGATTCTTTACTGTACGAGCAGTGAGACTATGGAACTCTCTGCCACATGATGTTGTAATGAGTGATTCACTACTAACATTTAAGCAGAGCCTGGACGCCTTTCTTGAAAAATGTAATATTACCAGTTATGTATATTAGATTTTATGACAGGGTATTGATCCAGGGAACTAGTCTGATTGCCGGATGTAGAGTCAGGAAGGAAATTTTTTCCCCATTGGAACTTGTTTGCCACATTGGGGGTTTTTTTGCCTTCCTCTGGATCAACATGTTAGGCTACAGGTTGAACTAGATGGACTTAGAGTCTCCCTTCAACCTTAAAAACTATGATACTATGATACTATGATACTATGATACTATTCTCAACATTTAGGTTTTACTGAAACGCTGCAGCATTTTAGAGAAAAACATAGTTAAAAGTGCCAGGTGATAAGTCAAAGAGGCTTATGGCCACCCGCTCAGATAGACTGACAGGTCTCTACATATTATATCTATGCTCACACATACATATGTACACACAGAAAAATAGACTAAACGAGCAGGCAAGGAGAAACCGGCAGGGACATACCTCTTGGAATGATCATTTCATCCCAAACAGTGCTTTAACTACACCATGTGCACAATTATTAGGCAAATGAGTATTCTGAGAACATGATAATTTTTATACATGTTGTCCTACTCCAAGCTGTATAGTCAATACAAGATTCATTTAACACATGATGTCGGCGGTCTCCTCAAAATGAGATGAACCCCTCCATATTTTCTAGCAAAACCACTCAAAGGAATGATCAATAACAACAAAATATTGGCTAGAGCAAGGGCCAGATAAATAATTCAAACATTTTATTGAAAATAATAAATTGATATTTTCAATAATATTGATAAGAATTGTAAAAAATAGATAAATAACACTCCTTCCTTGAGAAAGCACTAGTGGTGAAACGCGTGTCGGATTGCGTGCAGGGGTCTCCAATATGGTTAAGCTATACCAGTCTGGGCCACATTAACCTGTTGGTGTTCAGGACATTCTCTGACACTGATGTATGTATGGGCATAATATTGTGTATCATATTCTCCATCTTTACATGGTTGCTGGGATGAAAACCACTTATACAGATAGGTTATTTGCCCATTGTCCCACTTGTGGCCGGTAATTTACATATAATTGCCTAGTGTTTATTCTGTCCCCGCCCTCAGGAGTTTTTTTTTACCATTCACTCCTCCTTGACCTCTACTTCATGTATTTTGTTATGTTATGTCTTTTTTACAATTCTTAATAAACATTTTTGATATTTTCAATAATATGTTTGGATTATTTATCTGGTCCTTGCTCTACCCAATATTTTGTTATTGATCCAAGTTGTATAGGCTTTAGAGCCAACTACCAATTAAGTAAATCAGGTGATGTGCATCTCTGTAATGAGGAGGGGTGTGGTGTAATGACATCAACACCCTATATAAGGTGTGCTTAATTATTAGGTAACTTCCTTTACTTTGGCAAAATGGGTCAGAAGAGAGATTTGACCGGCCTTGAAAAGTCCAAAATTGTGAGATGTCTTGCAGAGGGATGCTGCAGTCTTGAAATTGCCAAACTTTTGAAGCGTGATCACCGAACTATCAAGCGTTTCATGGCAAAAAGCCAACAGGGTCGCAAGAAGCGTGTTGGGCAAAAAAGGCGCAAAATAACTGTCCATGAATTGAGGAAAATTAAGCGTGAAGCTGCCAAGATGCCATTTGCCACCAGTTTGGCCATATTTCAGAGCTGCAACATTACTGGAGTATCAAAAAGCACAAGGTGTGCCATACTCAGGGACATGGCCGAGGTAAGTAAGGCTGAAAAACGACCTCCTTTGAACAAGGAACATAAGATAAAACGTCAAGACTGGGCCAAGAAATATCTTAAGACTGATTTTTCACAGGTTTTATGGACTGATGAAATGAGAGTGACTCTTGATGGGCCAGATGGATGGGCCAGAGGCTGGATCAGTAAAGGGCAGAGAGCTCCACTCCAGCAAGGTGGAGGTGGGGTACTGGTATGGGCTGGTATCATCAAAAATGAACTTGTGAGACCTTTTCGGGTTGAGGGTAGACTGAAGCTCAACTCCCAGACCTATTGCCAGTTTCTGGAAAACAACTTCTTCAAACAGTGGTACAGGAAGAAGTCGGTATCGTTCAAGAAATACATGATTTTCATGCAGGACAATGCTCCATCACATGCATCCAACTAATCCACAGCGTGGCTGGCCAGTGAAGGTCTAAAAGATGAAAAAATAAAAAAATAATGGCATGGCTCCCTTGTTCACCTGATGTGAACCCCATAGAGAACCTGTGGTCCCTCATAAAATGTAAGATCTACAGGGAGGGAAAACAGTACACCTCTCAGAACAGTGTCTGGGAGGCTGTGGTGGCTGCTGCATGCAATGTTGATCATAAACATATCAATCAAGTGACAGAATCTATGGATGGTAGGCTGAGTGTCATCATAAAGAAGGTGGCTATATTGGGCACTAATTTTTTTGGGTTTGTTTTAGCATGTCAGAAATGTTTATTTCAAAATTTTATGCAGTTATATTGGTTTACCTGGTGAAAATAAACAAGTGAGATGGGAATATATTTGGTTTTTAATAAGTTGCCTAATTTTTCCTATCAGTAATAGTTACCTGCAAAAACAGATATCCTCCTAAGATAGCCAAATCTAAAAAAACCCAATCCAACTTCCAAAAATATTAAGCTTTGATATTTATGAGTCTTTTGGCTTGATTGAGAACATAGTTGTTGATCAATAATAAACTAAATCCTCTAAAATACAACTTGCCTAATAGCTGTCCAGGAAGCAGAAATCTATGACAGACACCATCCAATTTTCCAAAGTGCTTTATTCCATCATCATGTGCAGTTAAAAGTAGCGGGGAGAGAGCAGAGTGCAGGCCCCCTAATGGACGACGGCCGTTTCGCACGTCCCTGTGCTTCAACGGGTGCTTAATAATTCTGCACACAGTGTATGTATTTCTATGTAACAATGAATCATCCCAAAAGCATTGCACTTTTTAACTGCTTAAAAAGGGTTCTTCATCCCATGGAAAACTATCGGCAAGCGGTGCTACTTGCCAACCACTAACAAAATGAGTAAAAATGCCCTGCTAAGATTTGCCTCTTCTAGCCAATTTTGAGCCGTCGTCATGAGATCTGCATAATTGTGATCCCATGCCAACTAGATTCTCATCAGTTTTTCTCAGGGTGGAAAACTCCTTTGGGCCCTGTGCGTACGCTGCGGTTTTTACAGCGGTTTTGCTGCATGTTTTGCTGCAAAAAATGTTTATAACCTTGCTGCAGTCCTTCCCCAGTAAAACCTATGCTAAAAGAAAAATGCTGTGCGCACACTGCAGTTTTTTTCACTAACAGGTTTTGCTGCATGTTTTCTGCAGCACAAAAGAATTGCATGTCACTTCTTTTGTGCATGTACTTGTGGTTTTTGCCATTGAGAATGGTGAAAAACCGCTGGGAACAACCCGCGGAAAAAACGCATGTGGTTTTCGGGTGCAGTTTTTTACTGCGGGTGCGGTAATCTTTCAGAGGGTCCGGAATTTTCTTTTTCCATTTTCCAATTCTATGTTGTAGTGCGCACAGAGCCTTAGAAGAGAACCGGTCATCAAGATTACCCATGTTAAAGAAGATAAAATCAGTATAATGGAGCTATCATACTGATTTAATAGATGCATTCAGTGTAGAAATCTGCAGCCTGTACTGTGGATAGGGTCCTTGGCTTTGCCACTGCCCCTCCCTCTGATGTCTATATATCTTCTTCCAGATTTAAAGTTTGCGCCGGCGACATTCTAGCCCCAGGCGGTGCTTGAACTGATTGATCTCATAGCAGGCTTCAGTAAGATGGTGCGGATTGCGGCACGTGCATGTTATAAGATCTTGGCTTATCATTGATCAGAGATCTAAATCTGAGCATGTGCCTCCATCAGCCCCATTTTACTGAAGCCTGCTACAAGATCAATCTGTGTAAGCACCACCCAGAGCTAGGACAGCACTAGCATGGAATTTAAAATCAGAAAGAATATTAAGATACCAGAGGTAACGGAGGTGCTGTGGCAGAGCCAAAGACTCTACCCTCAGTACAGCTCCAATGCACAAAGAGCTTAGGAAGCTGAAACTTCTAATAAAAAATAGGCAGCATATTTCTACACTGAAGGCATCTATTTAATTAGTATGGCAACCCCATTATGGCCATATCTTTAGTTTAATAACATGGATAATCCTGATGACAGGTTCTCTTTCATGGGTATTCAAGTGTTGAAGAAGAAAAAAAAAAAAAAAAAAAAAATCACACACTAATCTGCTTGACCAGTGCTGTTAGCCCCAGGTCTGCCAGGGTTCACATGGCATTGTTAGGCCACATGAGTACTGCAGCCAATCACCGGCCACTATTGGGCTGCTAAGGGGCTTCCTTTTTACAGATGAATGTCGGATAAGTGGAAGAAATGAGAACATAGCCGTCAATTGTAGACATATTGTTATACCATGAGAGACCTGTAACAAGTACCATGGCAGACCCAGCGCCGACATCTCTGGAATGGTATCAGTGCTGAAAGCAAGCATGACTTTTTTTTCTTTTAATGTCACAAGGGAGACTAATTGAAAAATCGGTTGTCTATGTAGTGGACAGATCATTTAATTTAACAAAGGAAAAAAAAAAAAAAAAAAAAAAGAGCAGTCAGCCTCAGATAAAGTCGGCGTTCATAAGTCCACAGCAAGAAGGATACAAATGGACCCTTCTTTAGTAATGCACACACATTTTATATAATATATATATATATATTATATAATATTTCTGAGGGATGTGAAGGATACACATATACATATATCCCTCAGAAATCATTGTGACAAGTATGCAAGAATGGAGAAATAAAGGATTTCTATTTTAATTTTTTTCTTTGTAATACTCTAAATACATAATGTTTAACCACCACAAATAACTGTATTGCAGAGAACTAACACCAACCACTTGAAAAGTAAACAAGAAAATTAAAAAGGCTTTCATAATTTCCTCATTTTATAACTGAGCCAGCGGTTTATCAGCGGCCATGAACTGTAGTAGTCCACTTACTAAATGTCTAAAAAAAACCCATTTAAAGCAGCCAGTAGGGGGTAAATTGAAGTCTCATGCATTAAGACGCTAATAATTTAAAAAAAATGTTCAAGGCAATGAACCCTGAAGATAGCAGGCACTGAAATGACGATAAAAGTATTTTGTGTAGAGCTTAACTTTCAGCACAAATAATTCTCTGTAAGAACCACATCAATTAAACAAGGGTGTAACATTACACAGCGGAAAAAGCACAAGCCACGGTGTTTGTATTCGCCCTATTGTCAACTACATCATGAAGCAGTTATTGTATGTGTGTGTTTGTTTATTTTGATCAATCTTGAAGGCAATAGCCATCAAATACCTGCACAGCATTAAACCGCATAAGTCAGATCAACCCAAACTGCAGAGACTTTCGGCTGTCCGATTATGGTGTCTCCTCTGTAGAAATTTTGCTGTTATAATTTTTTTTCCTCCTTTTCTTCTGGAATAACTTTTATTTTTCAGGCTGCAAAGCTATATCAGAGCTTTGTTTGTTTTTGTTTTGAATGACAAATCATTCATTCTATTATACAATATACGGAATAATAGGGAATAAAAAAATGAGTGGGAAAAAAACGATGCAAAAAAAGTCAATTTTGGTTTATTACATTTATTACATGGTAAGTAAAATGATCTGGAAACATGATTCTCCAAGTCAGTAAGATGACTGATACCAAACGGTCATAAAAAATGTTTGGGGACCATAATACTACTACTACTTTTACTACTACTAATAATAATGATAATAGTAAAAACAAAAGTTATAACAAAAAAAAGAGAATTTTGTTTACTTACCGTAAATTCTTTTTCTTATAGTTCCGTATTGGGAGACCCAGACCATGGGTGTTTAGCTTCTACCTCTGGAGGCCACATAAAGTACTACACTTAAAAGTGTAGCTCCTCCCCCTGAGCTTATACACCCCCTGGTGAGCAGACCCAGCCAGTTTAGTGCAAAAGCTGAAGGAGAATAGCCACCCACAAGAAGAACAGAGCAATAGCCGGAACAACCGGAGACTCTGTCCACGACAACAGCCGGTGATAACACACGGAACAAGAAAGTGCCAACAGGCAACAGGGAGGGTGCTGGGTCTCCCAATACGGAACTATAAGAAAAAGAATTTACGGTAAGTAAACAAAATTGTCTTTTTCTTTATCGTTCCTATGGGAGACCCAGACCATGGGACGTTCCAAAGCAGTCCCTGGGTGGGAAATAAACCGAACAAAGTAAGAAGTAGGCAGAACCTAACTTCACAAATGGGCGACAGCCGCCTGAAGGATGCGTCTGCCCAAGCTCGCATCTGCCGAAGCATGAGCATGCACTTGGTAGTGCTTCGAAAAGGTATGCAGGCTAGTCCAAGTGGCAGCCTGACAGACTTGTTGAGCCGTAGCCTGGTGCCTGAAAGCCCAAGAGGCACCAACAGCTCTGGTCGAATGTGCCTTGATCCCCGGCGGGGGAGGCACCTGAGAACTCTGGTAGGCGTCCGAAATGGTCGATCTAATCCAACGGGCTAAGGTCGGCTTAGAAGCAGAGAGGCCCTTGCACCGACCTGTGGTTAGCACAAAAAGAGAAGTGCACCGCCTAATAGCAGCGGTGCGAGACACATAGATCCGGAGCGCCCGCACCAGATCCAGAGTATGCAGCGCTTTTTCAAAGCAATGAACAGGAGCCGGACAAAAGGAAGGTAGGGTAATGTCCTGGTTAAGGTGGAAAGGAGAGACCACCTTAAGAAGAAAGTCCGGAGTCTGACGGAGAACCACCTTGTCTTGATGAAAAACTAAAAAAGGCGACTCCGAAGAGAGCGCGGCCAAATCAGAGACTCTCCTGAGAGAAGTTATGGCCACCAGAAAAGCCACTTTCTGTGAAAGACGATGCAAAGAGACCTCCCTAAGAGGCTCAAAGGGGGGTTTCTGCAAAACCGTGAGAACCAAATTAAGGTCCCAGGGATCCAAGGGCCGCCGGTAAGGCGGAATGATGTGAGACGCGCCTTGCATGAAGGTGCGGACCTGAGCCAGCCGAGCGAGACGCCGCTGGAACAGTACTGACAGAGCTGAGACTTGTCCCTTGAGCGAGTTGAGGGACAGTCCTAGCTGCAGACCGGACTGTAGAAAAGACAGAAGGGTCGGCAAAGAGAATGGCCAAAGGGGATGGCCTGCGTTGTCTGACTGGACTCGAATGTGCCTGCCCGCCAACAGGTGGTGAAATGCTAGGAGAGCTAGAAGCACGGCTCTGGTTTCCAGCACATTGATTGAAAGGGCTGACTCGGACGGAGTCCAAGTGCCCTGCGCTCTGTGGTGGAGATGTACCGCTCCCCAGTCGGATAGACTGGCATCCGTGGTGAGAATCACCCAGGACGGGGCCAGGAAGGAGCGCCCCTGGGACAGGGAGAGAGGCCGAAGCCACCACTGAAGAGAGCTCCTGGTGTGTGGCGACAGAGCCACTAACCTGTGTAAGGAGGAAGGCCGCTTGTCCCAACAGCGGAGAATATCCAGCTGCAGGGGACGCAGATGGAACTGGGCAAAGGGAACAGCCTCCATGGACGCCACCATTTGACCCAGCACCTGCATCAGCCGCCTGAGAGTATAACGGCGGGGCCTCAGCAGAGAGCGCACCGCTAGCTGAAGGGACTGCTGTTTGACTAAGGGCAACTTCACAAGTGCCGTCAAGGTCTCGAACTGCATCCCTAGGTACGTGAGACTCTGGGTCGGAGTCAGAGTGGATTTGGGCAGATTGACCAGCCACCCAAATTGAGCTAGAGTGGAGAGAGTGAGCGAGACACTCCGCTGACAATCTGCGCTGGATGAAGCCTTGACTAGAAGGTCGTCCAGGTAAGGAATCACTGCCAACCCCTGGAGGTGCAGAACTGCAATCACTGCTGCCATGACCTTGGTGAATACCCGAGGGGCGGTGGCCAACCCGAAGGGGAGAGCCACGAATTGGAAATGATCCTCTCCTACTGCAAAACGTAGCCAACGCTGGTGTGACACTGTAATTGGCACATGCAGATAGGCATCTCTGATGTCGATGGATGCCAGGAAATCCCCTTGGGACATAGAGGCAATGACTGATCGCAGAGACTCCATGCGAAAGCGCCGCACCTGAACATGCTTGTTGAGAAGCTTCAGATCCAGGATGGGCCGGAAGGTACCGTTCTTTTTGGGAACTAGGAAGAGATTTGAGTAGAAACCTCTGAACCGTTCCCGGGCGGGAACCGGTACAATTACTCCATTGGCCTGCAAGGCTGCCACGGCCTGTGAGAAGGCGGCGGCCTTGGAGCAGGGGGGAATTGAGAGAAAAAATCTGTTTGGAGGACTGGAAGAGAATTCTATCCTGTAGCCGTGGGAGATGATATCTCTCACCCACTGATCGGAGACGTGTTGAAACCAAGCGTCGCCAAAGTGGGAGAGCCTGCCACCGACTAAGGACGTTGCTGGAGCGGCCAGATGGTCACGAGGAGGCTGCCTTAGTGGCAGCAGCTCCTGCGGTCTTCTCGGCGACGCGCTTTTGGGCGCCAGTTGGATTTCTGGTCCTTGGCTGAGTTAGCGGACGAGGCCGAGGGCTTAGAGGACGACCAGTTGGAGGAACGAAAGGAACGAAACCTCGACTGATTCCTACCCTGGGCAGGTTTCCTGGCTTTGGTTTGTGGCATGGAAGTACTCTTCCCGCCGGTAGCTTCCTTAATAATTTCATCCAGCTGTTCTCCGAACAGCCGGGACCCAGCAAAAGGGAGCCCAGCAAGGTACTTCTTTGAAGAAGCATCTGCCTTCCACTCTCGAAGCCACAAGATCCTGCGGATAGCGAGGGAATTAGCCAAAGCCACCGCGGTGCGGTGAGAAGCCTCCAGCATGGCAGACATGGCATAGGATAAAAAGGCCGAAGCTTGGGAAGTTAAGGCATCCATTTCGGGCATAGATTCCCTGGTGAGGGAATGCATCTCCTCTAGAGAAGCAGAGATGGCCTTGAGAGCCCACACTGCTGCAAAAGTCGGAGAAAACGCGGCCCCCGCCGCTTCATACACGGATTTGGCCAGAAGGTCAATCTGGCGGTCAGTGGAATCCTTAAGGGAAGTGCCATCAGCCACCGACACAACGGTCCGGGCTGCGAGCCTAGACACCGGAGGGTCTACCTTAGGGGAGTGAGCCCACTCCTTGACCACCTCAGGTGGAAAGGGAAAACGGTCATCAGAACCACGCTTTGGGAAGCGCTTGTCAGGACAGGCCCTGGGCTTGGTCACAGCGGCCTGAAAACTGGAGTGGTTAAAGAACACACTCTTTGCTTTCTTAGGCAAGGTAAACTGGTGCTTTTCTGCCAGAGAGGGTTGCTCCTCTGATACTGGCGGATTGAGATCCAGTACAGAGTTAATAGAAGCAATCAAGTCACTAAGATCTGAGTCACTTTCAGACAGATCAATGGGGTACATGGAGTTAGCCTCCGAGCCCCCTGTAAAGGCATCCTCCTCATCCTGCGGTAGAACGACACCAGGACAGGAAAATTTTCCAAGTCCTGTGATAGATCTTAGCGGAGGAAGACTTACGGGCCCGAGTCATAGTGGAGATGACTTCAGGAGGAATACCAGAAGCCGTCAAGATCCAGGACTCAAGAGCCACGCCGTCAATTTGAGAGCCGCAGAATTCAGGCGGAAAAACGGACCTTGTGAGAGTAGGTCTGGACGGTCCGGGAGATGCCACGGTCTGGGCCAGTCCGGTGCAATGAGGATGACTCGACAGCCCTCCATTCTGATCTTGCGCAGAACTCTGGGCAAGAGAGCTAGAGGGGGAAACACGTAGGACAGACGAAACTGGGACCAATCTTGAACCAGTGCGTCCGCGGCGAATGCCTGAGGGTCGTGGGAGCGAGCCACGTAAACGGGAACCTTGTAATTGTGACGGGATGCCATTAGGTCCACGTCCGGAGTGCCCCATTTGCGGCAGATTGACTGAAACACTGCCGGGTGCAGGGACCACTCGCCACCGTCCACGGTTTGACGGCTGAGATAATCTGCCTCCCAGTTTTCCACGCCTGGGATGTGGACTGCGGATATGGTGGACTTGGAGTCCTCCACCCATTGAAGGATGCGTTGTACCTCCAACATTGCCATGCGGCTGCGTGTCCCACCTTGGTGATTGATGTAGGCAACCGCTGTCGAGTCAGCTCTGGAATCAGAGCCATGGGAGGAGGAAGGAGAGGGAACCTTGCGTCTCTTCTTAGGAGGACGGGGTCTGGGCCCTGATGATGAATCCTCTGTGAGCTCCGGTCCTGAGAGACCCCTAGCAGCAGAGGCACCCTGTGAAGGGGGCTGATGCATATTCATCAGAGTCCTGGACAGAAGTCCCATGGACTCAGCAAAAGACTGGGAGATAGACCTAGAAAAGGATTCTACCCAAGCCGGGGGTTCAGCCACAGGAGCAGGAGCAGCCTGAGAAACCACTGGGGGTGAGACTCCAGGCTGTGGCACCGCCAAGTTAGAGCAGGCATCACAATGTGGGAAGGTGCTCGGTTCAGGCAGCAGGAGCTTACATGCAGCGCATACAGCATAAAGCTTTGGGGCCTTGCTCCTCGTGTGAGACATGCTGCTGGAGTGGGGGCTCTGCCAGAGAATGAACCCCAGAGAGCATATACAGAGATCCACAACCGGAGACCGGTTGTGGCTTACCAGACCGCTGGAGCGGTGTTGTGTGCCCTCCAGATCCCGAAGCCCGGACCCCCAAGCACAGCACCTCAGCAGGGATGCTGCAGACCAGCGCTGCAATGACTGATCGCAGAGAGAACGCTGAGAAAATGGCCGCCGGAGCGAAGAGAGGGGGCGGGACTTACTTGAGGAGCGGGATCTGGAGGGTCATAGAGACCTACAGGGGAGGGGACACACACTGCAGTGGGGAGTGTCCCTCCCCTGTACAGAACGGCCGCCGGGAGGAGCAGAGCCTGTCCCTCTGCATGAGTGACATGCGAGGGCAGTGAAACAGAAACTAGGCCTCCGGCGAAGCCGGGGCCTAAATTTGATCGGCGCAGCCGACGAGCAGGCACCATCGGCGCGGTTCTCAGGCGACAGCTAGAGAACCCGCCGGAAATGTCAGTAAACATAATAAGCACACTCTCCCCCAACAATAAAGTACAGGGACCCCGAAATATAAACGTCTCAGGTACTTAGCTGCTGAGACGCAGGGCCAAGTCCCTGGGGATAAGTGATCCGGTCCAGCAGGGTCCTGAAGGGCTGCGGATGGAGACCGGTCTCCTGCCAAGCATGGAGACCGTGCTGGCTCCCACTTCAAGCCAGAGCCCAGGAGGGATGGTGAAGGAGCACGGCATGTAAGGCTCCAGCCTAGGAAATCAACCTTAGAACACCACCGACACAGTGGGGTGAGAAGGGACATGCCGGGGGTCCAGACGTGGACCCGCACTTCTTCATCTCGTTCCAAAAGGAAAAAATCATATGAGAATGCATGTGTGGATGTATGCCTCCTGACACAAAGCGATAAACTGGCTGGGTCTGCTCACCAGGGGGTGTATAAGCTCAGGGGGAGGAGCTACACTTTTAAGTGTAGTACTTTGTGTGGCCTCCAGAGGTAGAAGCTAAACACCCATGGTCTGGGTCTCCCATAGGAACGATAAAGAAATATATATATATATATTGTTTTGCATCACCATTTTGAGACCTCGTTTAGGTTTTAGTTACTCTTCAACTACAGCAGTTGTACAATTGCTGCTTATTTTTGTGTGGTACGACAATTGATAGCTATTCCGAGTACATAAGAAGCTTTGATGGTTTTTAATACATTTTTTTCTGGGAGGGAGGTGGGATTGTGATAACCGAAATTCACAGCTCTTGTCTTTTCATTTTTTACGTTTACTACGGTAAAAAACTTAACATTTAATACATTGGACTTTAAATGCATTTGGTTTTATCACATTCAATTTTTCTCTACTTTTAATAGGTAAAAAAGATAAGCAAAATGTTTTGGTTTTTTTTTTAAAAAAAAGTCAATTTGATATATTTTAGACCATTTAGAGACCTTGAACCTGCAATTGTCTGATGATTATATTTATACAGTCACAGAAACACAAAGATAGCAGGAACAGGGGCTTACTGTAGGTTCCAGGCTCCAAGGAAACACATCAGTACACAACATTCGTAACACAGGGAGTCAATAGAAGGTGGTGCACATACACACTAAAAACCAATATATTTCAGTGTTGATGCCAGAGACTGACTGTAGCATCTAAGTGGTTAAAGGGATATCAGCACAGAATGACTGTTCATACCAAGGACAGACGCTTGGTGCATCATTGCGGGACCAAGTCTTTTAAATACATCTTCTCACCTGCTTGTTTTCCCTTTATCGCCACACTCACTCTTGTTTGATTGACAGCTCTGGCTTCATAGAGCCAGAGAAGAGTGGCTATAGAGGGAAAACAAGCAGGTGGGAAGCTGCACTTAAATGTTTGGCCCTGCCATGATGTACCAAGTGTCGATACTTGGCTTGAACAGTCTTTCTGTGCTGAGTCTCTAACAGTAATCACTGCTCAGCTCTGATCACTGCTGTTAGATGTCAGCTTTGTAGGGCTATGTTCAAACGCGGCATCTTTTTTTGTCAGTGCATCTTAAAATGTACAAAAAACGCAATCCGTTTTTACCACGTTTTGCCCAATAGATTTGACTAAAAAAAAAAAAATGCATTGACTGGAGCACTCAAAAAATGCTGTAAAAACACAAAAAGAATTGACATGCTACATCTTGGCTGTATCTTGAAACACGCAGCCAAGATGCAGCCAACAAAAGATGCCCAGTGTGGACAGCAAAACCAAAATCTCAGACTTTGCTGGGAGAAGAAAATGCATGCATGTTTGTGACCTCAAAAATGCACCAAAAACACAGCAAAACATGCCCCGTGTGAACTTAGCCTCATCTACTACATTTGGAGGGAACACAGCTTCTGGGCATCTTCCACATTCATGGATTCCCAGCGCTGATGTAATTATACGTTATTTTGGACTAAAGTGTTCAATTGCAAAATTGATTTTTAGCCAAAAATACATACATTTGTTTTTGTTTAAAATGTTGCAGTTTGCCTTCTATAGCCGCTGCGTTCACTAATGCTAGATGCAGAATGAGTTAGACCAGATTGTGTTTGGCAGTCCAAGTAATGGACCAGTTTATTAGGCTGTGTGTCCACGGTAGAAGGTACCTGCGGATTTTTCTGCCTGAAAATCCGCGACTTTCCGGGTGCGGATTTGCCGCGGATTTTTTTTTTTTTTCCCCATTCAAAACGAAAAATCCGCACCAAATCTGCACCAAACAATTGACATGCTGCAGATTTTTCCGGATCAAAATCCGCGGCAAATCCGCAGCGGAAAAATCCGCAGCATGGACACAGCATTTCCAAAATGCCATTGAAATGGCTTGGAAGTGCTGCTGCTGCAGATTTTCGGGAAATCCGCGGCAAATCCGCGGCAAAATCCGCGCGAAATCCGCAGCGTGGGCACATAGCCTTAGGGTGTAGGGTTCAAGTCAGGAGAAGCAGATGGAAAGCGAATATGTTCAGCTTTTTAATGAATATCCATAGAATTCAAGAATTCCTTGAATATTCGAATGACTGAATATAATTTGCAAAACTCAGGAAAGGAAAAAAACACGCAGTTTTCCGGAATGTATATATATAATAATATCAGTGTTCGAGTTCGGAGTTTGGGTGTTTTAGGTATGCTGGGCGAACGGCTTGCAGTGTTTGAATGGCTCTCACAATGATCTGGGGTAGATCGGCCAGTGTGCATTATTTACATTGGTCTGCCTACGTAAACAGGCATTGAAAAAAACAATTAGTAAAAGTTTACCAATTGGTGGCTGTATGGTGTGCTGTCAGTTCATATAAATGAATCTTGAAGATTAACTGCTTAAGGTAATGATAATTATCTTACATTTACATACAGTCTCAAAACATTCCAGAGCACTTTACAATTTGTAAAATACTGTCTTTTTCGGACTATAAGACACACCGGACCATAAGACGCACCCTGGTTTTAGAGGAGGAAAGTAAAATTTTAAGCAAAAAATGTGGTCATGACACACTTATGGGGCGAGGATCTGCTGCTGATACTGTTATAGGGGTAATGTCCCCAATTTCTCTACTAAGGTACCCCATCCTAATAATGATCCTCCTGCCTTGTATATGATCCCCATCCTTGTATATATGTCCCTCATCCTGGTATATATTCCCTTCCTGCTATATACCGCCATAAAAGGTATAGCCCCCATCCTGCTACATAGCGCCATTCTGGTATATGCCCTTATCCTGCTATATACTGCCATCCTGCTATATACCTCTATCCTGCTATATGCCCTCATCATGCTATATACCCCCATCCTGCTATATATTGCCATCCTGGAATATGCCCCCATCCTGCTATATACCCTTATCCATCCTGCTATATATCCCCATCCTGCTATATACCCCTCCTCCTGTCTGCCTGTCAGCTGACCTGTGTGGAGACTAGCGGTGTGCACAGGGATGATGTCATCGCTGTGCTCACCACTTCTACACAGATCAGCTGGCCGGCAGACAGGAGGAGATCGCGATGCTGCAGGGGAACGGTGACGGGTGAGTATACTGATTCCCTGCCCCCCGTGCTGAAGATGATGCGCGGAGAGCAGTGAATACAGCCGCACATGATCACTCCAGGCTGTAGTTGCCAGGGGTGATCATGCGGGCCAGCTCTTTACTATGTGCGCACCCTCCGCCCATAATCCCACCCACCTGTCAGCGCCGAGAGATGGGCGGGAGGATGGGCGTGTATATGAAATGAGTGGGCCAACGTTGTCACGGCAGGCACTGCTGCAGCCTGCTCGTGCCGCCGATGATCCGCTCCACCGCAGCACCCTCATTCCCCGCAGCCACATTCAGACTATAAGGCGCACACCCCATTTTCCCCCAATATTTGGGGGGGAAAAAAGTGCGTCTTATAGTCCGAAAAATACGGTAAACAAGTAACAAAAAAAAAGTAAAAAACATTAAATAATGAGACAAATAGGACAGAGGTCCTTGCTGTAAGAACTTACAATATAGCTTATATTATAGAGGAGAGCTTTTATGACAAAAAAATAAAATAAGTACAGATTGCAGCAAATATAAATGGCATCCAAGTTTCAGTTTGCGAGTACAGAGAATTATCAGGTCAAAGATGTGAGTCTGTAATGATGAATACGCTTTGATTTATATTGGAAAAGGACAAAGAGCAATGTGACCGTGTATGCCTCAATGATTTATATTAAGGAATATACCTAATTGTATGTAGATAATTAGAGTCCAAGACATTCTCTTGTATCTATCAATTATTAAGGGCATAGTTTATAATATTACATATATCATTTAAGGATAAGTACATTATTCTCAACCAATTATAATATAAGAGATAAGACTATAATTGCTTTGGAGTCTAATATTGCATATCTGAAATATTGACTATACTGACCACTGAAGTTTTGTTTAAATTTCTGTTCCTTCTTCCATAGATTTTATTATTATTTTTTTTTTTGTAATTCCAACTCATGATACCTAAAATTATTATAGATGACACGGTATACACCTGACTCCTATCAAGAATACAATTCTTGAACACCGACATGGATCATATTTGAATTGCATGTATAATTCAGATACCCCTTCTCAATCACCATGTCCCGCCGCCCCTTGTGAAAAAATAACACCTTTGGTGTGGTTACCAATTCAGCAGTGTCTGCACTGGCACTCCTGGGGCTTGAGTGACAATGTTATGCCACACAAGCCCTAGGAGAGCCTGTACAGCAGTACAGACAAAGCTGGATGCAGCTCATACTACTGGAGGAGAATTTAGAGGTTATTTTATAAGGGGGAAACAGTGATTGAGAAGGGATTGTCTTTTAAAGTAATCCTAATTCGTAAGTTTAAAATTCATAAGCTTTTTTTTTTGTTCACAGCAGAGCATCAATGAATCAAATTGCAGAATGCATAGCCACAAACATTTGTATATAATGCACACTAAGCTTAAATCCCAATGTTCAGTTCTAAAAACACATGTTTTTAAGCAGGACTATAACATTACGTAGTGCAAATCTTATATTTTTCCCCTTTACACAGTTTCTGAGAACCTGATCTGCCAGTAACAAACATTCTATAGCACTTCCAAACTAACTATTGGCTGGTGAATGGCTCATGCAGATTTACAGTGGTGCTTGAAAGCGCGTGAAACCTTTAGAATTTTCAATGTTTTTGCATAAAATTAGCCTAAAACATTAAGTGTGTGTACTGGCACTATCAGGCTGATTCTCTACATACCTGTAATGGTCAGCTCGGATGTTTAGGTTTTGAAATCCAAAAAGCAAAGCTTCTAAAATTAGCTGCTTGTTGAGTGAAAGCAACAAAGGAGCAGATAATATATTCATAGTTATCCCAACCCTGTTAGAATTAGTATAAGTATAATACAAACAATTTACTTTCTCTGCTGCAGGACCTGTGTGAGGTCCTACCCATGTGACCAGAAGGGGCGGGGCCTCAGCGAACAAAGCTGGACACCAGATCACATGGCTATGACCTCACACAGGTCCTGCAAGAAAGTGAATTGTTTGTATAATATTTATGCTAATTCTGACAGGGGGAGGGGATAACTATGAATATATTATCTGCTCCATTACAACAACTGCTACTCAAGCAGCTGCTGATTTTTTTAAACTTTACTTTTTTGGATTTCAAAACCTAAACATCCAAGCTGACCACTACAGGTATGTAGAGAATCAGCCTGATAGTGCCAGTATACTCCCTGATAGAAGTTATGTCGCTTATCCATGTTATGTAAATAAAAGCTTATAACCGGATTTTAAATTCATCCATTGGTTTTATAAATTATTCTTTTGAAAGCTGAAACCCTCCTAAATTTGGTTTAGGTTATGAAAATAAAGTTGCCGCAAAGCTGAAATATTTATAATTTAATGAACACAGAAAGGTCAGATTTTGGCAAGACAAAAGTTTTGTCGCCTTGTCATATAATTGTCACCCAATCCTAGTTTACATCCTCACCTGTGCTCACTAAATGATCGCTTAATTAGTGGGTGTGTATAAAAAGAAACCTAGCACCCCAGACCTTCACTTGAACTGCAACTTGACATCTGACAACATGCCAAAAATCCACCCTGCGACCAAAGCCTTGATTATCAAGAGGCTGAAGAAAAGATCCACTACAGAGGTGGCTGGCACCTTTAATGTGTCTCAGCGTCAAGTACAAAAAATTAAAAAAGATTTGAAGAGACTGAAAATGTTTTTGACAAGCCCAGGTCTGGCAGACCCCGCAAGACAACTGCTCAGGAGGAACATTTGTTGGTTAGAAAATCCAAAGCCAACCCCTCTTCCAATGCAGCAGAGCTCTAACAGGCCTGGTCACCTCAAGTACCTGTGTCAACTAGAACAGTTTGTAGGATTCTGTCTCGAAATGGCCGCCATGGTCGAATCAGTGCCCAGAAGCCAGCACTAAACAAAAAGGAAATTAAGAAACTGTGTGGCATTTGCCAAGTCCCACAGCCTGCTAAACAGATGGATGCTGGAAAAGTGGCAGAAGGTGGATTTCTCTGATGAATCTTCAGTTGAATTACACCACAGCCGCTACAAATACTGCAGGAGACCTACTGGAGCCCGTATGGATCCAAATCACCCAGAAAACAGTTAAGTTTGGTGGTGGAAAGATCAAGGTATGGGGTTAAATTCAGTATGGGGGTGTGCAAAACATTTGCAAGGTGAAAGGCAATATCAATAGCCTAAAATATCAAGTAGTATTAGCTACCTCTTACATTCCCAAACACAAAAGGGGTCAAATTCTGCAGCAGGATGGTGCACCATCTCATACATCCATATCTCCAACAAAGTTCCTCCTGGCAAAGAAGAACAAGGTGCTCAAGGACTGTCCAGCCCAGTCACCAGACGTGAACATCATTGAGCATGTTTGGGGTAGGATGAAAGAGGAAGCTTGGAAGATAAAACCAAAGAATATAGATGAACTCTGGGAGGCATGTAAGACTGCATTCTTTGCTATTCCTGATGACTTCATCAATAAATTGTATAAATCATTGTTGAACTGCATGGATGCAACCCTTCAAGCTCATGGAAGTCACACAAAATATTAAATATGGCTCTAATAGCACCACAACTTCATTCACCAATGTTATGCAACATATCTTTGTATTAGAAGTTAATTATTTGTTTAAATTTCATATTTCAATTTACATAACATGGATAAGTGACAAAACTTCTGTCAGGGAGTGTATAGCACTGGCTTTATCTTATATATGAAAATCCTGGTGACTGGTTCCCTTTAAATTAAGATAATCCAATACCACATATCTAAGTGGCAAAAGTATGTGAATCTTTGCTTTCAGTATTGCATGTTACTCCCTTGTGAAGCAGTAACTGCATATAAACCTTTCTGGGAATTTGTCCAGCATATCGGCTTGGAGGAATTTTAGCCCAACACCTTCCACTCTTATGTTGGTGGTTTTCTCCCATTTACTGTTCACTACAGATCCTTCAACGACATTTCTATAGAATTAAGGTAAGGACTTTATCATGGCCATTCTAAAACTTTATTTTCCATTATCTATTTCCAGATTGGCCAAAGATTATTAAAACAAAAAAAAAAAAAGAGACCTGTCCCCAGATTTTTCCCCTATTAGCTGCGGCCATCACCAGTAAAGCTCTTTTATTCAGCATTCTACAATGCTGTAAACAAGTGCCTAGGCCATGCTGTATAACGGAAAAACATCTTTTATCATACTCACCTGTGGGGCAGTCGGGTCCGATGGGCGTTGCTGGTCTCTATCTGGCGCCTCCTCTCTTCCTTCTATCGTCGTCCTCCTTCCCTGCTCTGTGTGGATAACGTGTCCTACGTCATCTACACAGAAGCCGCCATTGCGCTCCTGCGCACATGCACTTTGATCTGCCCTGGTGAGGGAAGATTAAAGTATTGTAATGCACAGGTGCAGGAAAAGGTCAAAAATCACCTGTGTATGCACACTACAATACTTTGATCTGCTCTCAGCAGGGCAGATCAAAGTGCACGTGCGCAGGAGCGCAATGTCAACCTCTCTGTGAATGACATAGCATGCGTCTTCCATATGGAGAAGGGAAGGATGACAGCATTGGAAGGAAGATAGGAGGCGCCAGACCAAGACCAGCAAGGCCATTGGAACCGACCGCCCTGCAGGTCAGTATAATACTACATGTTTTGTACATTATACAGAGCAGCCTGGGCACTTATATACAGTATTCTAAAATGCTGTATATAAGGGTTCACTGGTGCTGGCAGCAACTTCTAGGAGAAAACCCTGAGGACAGGTTCCCTTTAATTTCCTAAAGATTTAAACATCACTAAATAGTAGAGCAACAGCTGCAGGAGCAAAGAGCCAGATGATTGACAAAGCCAGACTCCCTATAAAAAGGCAGAGACTAGTTATTCTGATTTTATCATTGTTCAATAGCCTTTTGCCTTGTCTGGGAGATTATCAGCAAACTGTTAAAAAAAAAAAAACCCACCACATTGCTACCTATCTGCATTGCCCTTGTCATGCACACCATTGGTCTTATTGTCTTCCTAATGATGGACTCATGAATTAGTGTGAAAAAGGCCTTTAGTTACAGATTACCTGTGGTTTGTGACTTTACAGGCTAGTGTGCCTTGCTCATGCAATAATCTTTGTTGGCCTACCACCCATGGGGAGGGTAGTAATGTATTTAATTTTCACCATTTGTACAAAATTAATCTAATTAGTGGAGTCAAAACTCTTAAAATGGTTTTGGGACCTGTTCAGCCTGATGAGCATGAATAACTGTTATTTTGCCATCCTCAAAAATTGTCTTTATTCATACCATGATACTGTTTTATAAACGTGTTCTGAAAATCAGAATTTCATAAAACCCAAAAAAACAGGTTGTCCATTCATACCCGATTGTTATTCCATTGAATGAAAACACGAAAATAATTTCACCATCAAATTATTCCCTAATTCTTAAAGGTTCACATACTGTACTTTTGCCACTCACAGACATGAGTCACTTTCCTAATTAAAAAATATATTGAATTACTAAGGTTTCATAGTTTTGAGACTCATTTGTTTCACCTGGTTCTTTTTATCTACTTTTAGAACTTGTATGGTAATCTGCTGTAGTTTTAGATAAAATTTATGTGAAAATATAGAAACTTTGGGGGGGGGGAATCCACAAACTTTCAAGCACCAATGTATATTTAATATCTCTTAGTATTGAATATCGCTGAAGCATACAAAACTATTATGTTCATTGCTCACTCAGTATTACTCTTTTTTTTTTTATCTCCTTATGGATTGTTAGCTCTGATGCGCAGATCCATGACAGCTTATCTGAATTGTTGAATAATATGCTGTAGTTTAATGCATATATATATATACTCTTTTATAGCTACAATAAAAGAAAATAATGTGTATGAATTTTTTATTTGCTCAATTACAGTATTTTTCGCTTTATAAGACGCACTTTTGTTCCCCCAAATTTTGGGGGACAGTAGGGGGTGCGTCTTATAAGCCGAATATACGGGGGGGGGTGTGTATATATATATATATATATATATATATGTACACTGCAGGGTCCAGGGGAGGTGGGGGCAGCAGCTCTGGAGTGCAGGGGAACGCTGCGGGCTGCAGCCTTTGATCTTCTGCTCCCGCTCATATAATATGCACAGCCGCTGTCCATCTCCAATGGTGCTGAAATCGCACGCAGTGATGGGCTGGGGGAGCGGTGCATATTATATGAGCCTGCGCTCCCCTGTGATGGCACATGGCCCCCCCTGTGTTAGATTTGGCCCCCAGGCTGCTGCTCATTCTAAAATAAAAAAATCTTTACTTACCCCTGCAGCGTTTCTCCCCATGTCCCTGCTTCCACTGTGATCAGGCAGGCAGAGATCTCAGGCTGCTGTGCCGATCACATGACCGCACTGAGAACCAGGAAGTAAGGAACAGAAGCACGGGAGGGAGACAGGAGGGAGATCAGCGCTGGAGGAGGTAAGGAAAGAGGGTTTTATTTTACTATGGGCAGTAGCCTGGGGGCGATATCTAACACAGGGGGACTTGTGCGATCTATATAGGGGCCATGGGCAGCACTATGGGGGCGATATCTAACACAGGGGGACTTGTGCGTTCTATAGGGGCCATGGGAAGCACTATGGGGGCGATATCTAACACAGGGGGACTTGTGCGATCTATATAGGGGCCATGGGCAGCACTATGGGGGCGATATCTAACACAGGGGAATGTGTGCAATCCATAGGGGGCCATAGGCAGCACAGGGGAACGTGTGCAATCCATAGGGGACCATAGGCAGCACAGGGGAATGTATGCAATCCATAGGGGGCCATAGGCAGCACAGGGGAATGTATGCAATCCATAGGGGGCCATAGGCAGCACAGGGGAACGTGTGCCATCACAAGGGGGCTATATTCAATATAAGGGGGCCATATCCAGATTAAGGGGGCTAATTTTAGGATGGGGGGCTATGAGGGACATATATCCTATATGATTTGTTGAGGGACACTGGCATTATAAGATGGACCCCATTTAACATTAAAAAAAAAAAATTCTCTTTTCCTTCACCAAATTTGGGGTTGCGTCTTATAATCAGGTGCGTCTTATAAAGCGAAAAATACGGTAGATATTTCTTATAACAGTAATCATCAGTGGATGAGGTTGGACTCTTAACATTATCAAAAAAATCTGTTACTGAACATGTTCTACAACTGTATTATTTGTTAACATCAGCGAGTTTCTAATTAAATGACACCTCAGTCTAGGTGGTGAATTGTGAGAATAAGACTTTTGCAACTACAGTCTTACTTTACAGGCTATCACTCAAATTTATTTTGGGGTGGATGTATAAAAAAAACATATCGTCACTTACAAGTATTGGTTTCTGGCACATTCCAAGTTTCCCTGAAAAAAAACCCTAGCAGAATTTTTTTGTTCTTTTTGGAGTATGCTTAAAATTGAAGTCTTACTCCAAAAGTAAGCCCTGCATGTGGATCATCATACTAATAGTATCCTACACAGAGAACTGTGGAAAGAAAGCGCAAAATAGGGTCTTATCTGAGAAATACGTGGGGTAATTAAAGAAATTCACTCACCCCGTAAGTTGTGAGAGTCACAACCACTGAGCAGGCAATAAACACGGCCAACGGCAGCAGCACCCAAAACGGCTGATAACAGAGAATGGTGAAGTAGGGCTTGCAAGGCTGCGCCAAATGACCACTCTGAATATGGAGAGTTAATGTTCCTTTATTTCATCTTTAGGTCGACGCGTTTCCGGAGTCTCAGCTCCCTTCCTCAGGACACACAAGACAAAAGTACATCAAATCTGCTAAAACATGAGGACTGCCGAATATATGTACATTCCGTCACGATGACGTCAAAGCCCACCCTCTTCCAAAAAAAAGGGCGGGAATGACACATCAGAAAAAAACAAAAAACATGACAGTAAAAATCATGAACAAAGGAAACATTACATATCAAAAATATCATCATATTATCCAAATGGGAACGAAATAAAATCAATAAAAGACTTTAATAAAAAGAAAAAAAGTGTATGTGTATTATTGTGCGTTAAAGATAAAATACGGGAAATGAACTCTGCAATGCCAAGCTGCTCTGCAGCGGTCTCGAACCCCTGAGAATATGTCATATGTATGTATGTATCATCTCACAGCTTCACTCTCAGAGGTACTCCTCTCTATACTTGATTTTCAAAGGCATTTTCGGGACTTCTAAGGTGGAGACATTGTTTCTCCCTTAAGATGCAACCCGGTTTGGGAAAAGAGTTATATTCTCAGGGGTTCGAGACCGCTGCAGAGCAGCTTGGCATTGCAGAGTTCATTTCCCGTATTTTATCTTTAACGCACAATAATACACATACACTTTTTTTCTTTTTATTAAAGTCTTTTATTGATTTTATTTCGTTCCCATTTGGATAATATGATGATATTTTTGATATGTAATGTTTCCTTTGTTCATGATTTTTACTGTCATGTTTTTTGTTTTTTTCTGATGTGTCATTCCCGCCCTTTTTTTTGGAAGAGGGTGGGCTTTGACGTCATCGTGACGGAATGTACATATATTCGGCAGTCCTCATGTTTTAGCAGATTTGATGTACTTTTGTCTTGTGTGTCCTGAGGAAGGGAGCTGAGACTCCGGAAACGCGTCGACCTAAAGATGAAATAAAGGAACATTAACTCTCCATATTCAGAGTGGTCATTTGGCGCAGCCTTGCAAGCCCTACTTCACCATTCTCTGTTACTAATAGTATCCTGAAATAAGGTTTGGACAGCTGCATAGAAATACAAGCTGATACATAATGATACCAGAGACTAATGAAATGTATGTCAACTTTTGACTTTGCAGAAAGTAATAAAGATGCCTTAAAATATTCTCTCTCTCTCATTATTCTGGCATTTGGCAAATATAAATAATTTAGTAATCCTAAATGACTTAAAATAGGAAAGGTTTAAGCCCTGTGCGCACTAGAAAATGGAATTTTCTTATGAAAATTCCGCACCCTCTGAAAGATTACCGCACCTGCAGTAAAAAATTGCAGCAAACCGCACCTGAAAACCGCATGCAGTTCTACCGTGGTTTTTTTGCATTATGTCCCTGCATTATTTTGATAGCACAGGGAGATACTCACCTGTCCCCGCTCCTTCTGTCCGTGGAGCTGAAGTGTCCCGCGATGCTGTGTCCCGTGCAGCTGTCTCCAGCGCTCTGCTACTTACGGGTCGGTTGTGCAGTGAATAATTGCATATGCATGAGCCGGCCTGGAAGCAGGAGACCAGCGTCCGGAGGCAGCCTTGCTGGAGAAGGCGAGTATCAGATCAGTGGTGACTTCAGTCAGCTGATGTGCAGTGACAGTTGAGTCCTCCACCTGTTACCGCAAAGCACAAATGAATTCACCGCTGATCCCGCGCACCTCACTTCACTTGCGTCCTGACCCTCACAGTGAGCAGTCATGGTCTATGGGACTCTCTGTGAGTGTCAGGTGTAGCAGAGCTGGAAGCGTCGTAGGACCTCGTGTGGATTATGTCGGACCTGGAGGGCTTTTATTGGTGGGATTAATAAAGTGGTGAAAGAGGGGGCTGTTTTGTCTTTTATTTCAAATAAAGGATTCTTGGGGTGTTTGTGTTTATTTACTTTCACTTACAGTTTAGTGATGATGGGGTGTCTCATAGACGCCTGCCATCACTAAAGTAGGACTTAGTGGCAGCTATGGGCTGCTGCCATCAACTCCTTATTACCCCGATTCTCACCGCACCTGGGCAACGGGAAGTGCCAGGAAGAGTCCTGGGTTTGTCGCATCTAATGAATGCAGCAATACTGGGTGGCTGCTGGCTGATATTTTTAGGCTGGGGGGCTCCCCAGCCTGAGAATACCAGCCCCCAGCTGTGAGGCTTTATCCTGGCTGGTTATCAAAATTGAGGGAAGCGCACACCGTTTTTTAAAATTTTACTGTACGCTATAGATCCGCCCACCGGCGTCTGTGATTGGTTGCAGTCAGACCCGTCCCCATGCTGAGTAACAGCTGTCTGGCTGCAACCAATCACAGCCACCGGTGAGCAGGGAAGGCATGAATATGTTATGAGACTAATGAGCGGCCGGCTCTGGAAGATGAAAGAGCTGCTGCGGCAGTAGTGTGACAGCCGACTGGTGATCGGTGAGTATGAAGCGCTTGCTCCTACCCCTTTACGCCAGATTGTGTTCCCCATAAACTTTATATGGGGAACAGCATCTGGCCAGATACCGGAGATCAATCCTCCGCCGACCCAGAGTCAGCGGGTGATTGATCTGCCAGCCCTTCAAAACGCAGGGACCTATGAAAAAGAAGTGACATGCACATTAATTCCGCAGCGGAAATTCCACAGCAAAACCCGCATGGACACACAGCATTTTTTTATCTCCATAGGTTTTACTGGGGAAGGACTGGAGCAAGGTTACGAACATTTTCTGCAGAAACATGCAGCAAAACCGCGGCACGCCCGTGGTAAAAAACGTAGTGTATGCACAGGGCTTTATTCTGATTTCATGTCAGATAGTGAGAAAAACATGCATATGTGTCTTTCTAGATTGTGTATGTAAAGTCCTTGTTTCAACTGTATATGTGCGTGTGTGTATTTAATCAGTCAAGGAAACACCGCTTCAATAAGAATCACTACTCAACAATGAAAAGTAAATTACTGCCGTGTTTTAAAAAGCTGAACGTGAAAGTGCTCATTAGCAGTGGCTAAGAGAAAATGTTCAGTGGATGATAAGCATTTTCACTTAATTCTATGTTCACTGAATGAAACAATTCACTTCCAATTATAGATCAAAGTCATAGTAGGGTAACTGCAAGCATCAAAATGAGAGAACAGAAAATACTAAAATTAATAGATTGAGGTGTTTTTTTTTTGTGCTAAATAAAACAAGTAAAATATAGTTTGCTGTACGATTATCTAGGTATGCAAAATTTAGGTTTATGAAAATATTTTAAATTCAAAATTAGTGATACTTACATTTTCTTATGCCCAGATTTAAAAATAGAACTTCTATTCTTTATCCTCACATATGGATTTTTCATAAAACACACTTGAAATTGCATACAAGCGAGATGTTAAAGAAAAATCTCTTCAAAGCTTCTTTTGATACTTTCGACCTTTTCTCTTAGGCCGGAGTCACACTTGCGAGGGACTCGCGCGAGTCTCACATCCCATCACGGCCTAACGCTCTCCGGGCACAAGCATGCAGCTGCATAGAAATACATGCAGCCGACTCGCTCCTGTCAGGAGAGTGTGCGGCCATGTCGGGTGACGAGAGTCGAGACTCATAAGAGTCCTTCGCAAATGTGACTCTGGCCTTATAGAAGGCCTAATGATCTTCTCTGTGTAGCTTCCAGCAGTAGTCAGCCATTATGTTCACCTACCATCCACCTTGGTATCGTTATTCCATCTCCTTAATATCCCAATGAAATCTTTGTGCTTGCTCTTCACCAACAGCACCAAGGTTTTCAGGAAAGTAGTCCAAATGGGGATATCAAAAATGTAACTTTAAATTCATTAGACAACCAAAGGCTTTTGATGAACATAAATTTTGGATCTTTGGTATTACCTAGAAATTTCTTCACTGCTTCTTTAAAAAAAAAAAAAAAACCAAGCCCTTTTTTCAGCAGCTTTATTTTTTGTTTCAAACATGTTCCTTCAGTTTTGCTTCAGATAGTGTCCATGTACATTTCAGGGACTATAAAAGGGAACCTGTCACCAGATTTGTCCCCTACAAGCTGCGGCCAGCACCAATAAGCCCTTATATACAGTATTCTAGAATACTATATAGAAGTGCACAGGCCGCTCTGTATTATATAAAGAAGACCTTTATTATACTCACCAAGGGGGCACTTGCTGAGGGCAGAGCAAAGTACTGTAATGTGCAGGCGCGAGAAAAGCTCAAAGATCGCCCGCGCATGCGCACTACAATATTTTGATCTGCCCTCAGCTGGGCAGATCAAAGTACGCATGAGAAGGACCACAATGGAGGCCTCTGTGTGGATGACATAGGATGAGTCATCCACACAGAGGCCTCCATTGCGGTCCTGACCACCCGTATAAGTGTTTATGTTCTACAGAGCGGCCTAGGCACTTATATACAGCAGTCTAGAAAACTGTACATAAGGGCTTACTGGTGGTGGCCGTAGCTTATAAGGGAAGGGGGGAACAGAAAAAAAAAAAAAAAATAGTGACAGGTTCCCTTTAAAAGTCTCTGTCACTATTCCTCTACTCAGTGATCAGGGTGTGCTGTGATGTCAGTTGGGTGAGTGACAGCTCAGTCATCCAATCTGGAATTCGAGCGTGCTGAGCTTTCAATATTTTGAGTGACCGCTCAGTCATCCAATCTCATACTGGGTGGTGCTGGGTTTCTGCAGGTGTTCCCTGTAATTGTCCAGTTATTTAACTGAGCAGTTCATCAAAGAGCACTGGTAGTCTAAAGGCTGCTTTACACGCAGCGACATCGCTAGCAATGTCGCTAGCGAAAGAACCCGCCCCCGTCGTTTGTGAGGCACGGGAAAATCGTTGTCTGTGGCGAAGAATATCGCTAGGACGCGTAAAACGGACTTACCTTCCTAGCGACGTCGCTGTGGGAGGCGAACAACCTCTTATTTAAGGGGGAGGTTCGTGCGCCGTCAAAGCAACGTCACACAGCGGCCCGCCAATAGAAGCGGAGGGGCATAGACCAGCCGCATTAACGACACGCCAACCTCGTTGCCGGAAGATGCAGGAACGCTGTTGTTCGTCGTACTCGGAGTCTCACACATAGCGATGCGTGCTGCCTCAGGAACGACGAACAACCTGCATCCAGCACCAGCAACGATATTTTGAAAATGAACGACGTGTCATCAATCAACGATTAGGTGAGTATTTTTCATAGTTAGCGGTCGCTCGAAGGTGTCACACGCAACAACAAAACTAACGAGGCCGGATGTGCGTAACGAATTCCGTGACCCCAGCGATATCTCGATAGCGATGTCGCTGCGTGTAACGGGGCCTTTAGTTTTTTTGCTGAGTTGTGCTAGTTGACCTCTTCAGTCTGTGCTCTGGGAATTGATCTTTTGCTGCTTGACCATAGACTTTGTTTGACCATCCTTTTGCATTGTCCCTCTGCTCTGATCTGCTACCCTCCAGGTATTCAGACACTGGACCATGACCTGGCTACGCGGCTGCCTATCCCCTTAATTTCGATGAGATCTCCTGCTACCTGACTCAAAACATTTGACTATCCTGCCTTTCTAACTTGTCTGTGTAGTGCCTACCGTCACTATCTTCTTTCGGTAGAGCTTTCACAAACTGCTTCATCGGTCCAAACTTAAATGTGGAGTGCTGGCACGAGAACGTTCGTGGGATCAACTAAACTTTCTACTACTACGTTCTTGAGTACGGAATACAAAGATGTTCTTGTTTGCCAATTTTTTGGGCTCCAGTGATGAGTCCTATCAGGGTTGTAACAGTCACATAAAAAGTATGTGTACTTCATGCATCCTCCTTGCTGCCCAGGAAGCAAAGAGAACTTTCAGATCACCACCATCCATGATCCTCATAGTTAAGTTTCTTGAGAATAAATTCTAAATTCTCATAGATTTCCTCGAAGTGCATAGAATGCTCTACAGCCACTGAAACATACTTGCTGCCATTATGCAGTAGCACAGCTTTCAAACGTCTTTTTGAAAGATGGTTTAAGAAAATCTTTGGCCACAGCAGCTAATCATTACATGGCATCCAATAATTTCTAACCAATCTAATGACATCAAATCATCTACCACAGGTCACGCCGCAAAGGGGTCAAACTATGGTGCAAGAAAAAGCCTATGTAGTCGGTGTTTGTGAAAAAAACTAAGTGATGGATTTTATTCAATATTTCAGCAAAAGTATATAAAAATCACCTCTTACTTTTCAAATAATTTTACCCTTGCAGACCTGTTCTCTATAGAGGGCAGAAAGGTGATTAGTAGGGCTGAGAGGATCCGAATTGTAAAAATCCGGATCCGCATGGTTTCAAAGATTCCCGGGTGCCGGATCCGGAATTGCGAATGCAAGATCCGGAATCGGCACTGGGAAAATTAATTGAAAAATAAAGAAAACCAGAAATAAAACAGCGTTTCATACTTATCTAGACTCTGTCATGGTGGCACACTGCTTCCGGGTCAGCATTCACTTCCTGTACTGTGCATCGTATACACACAGCTTTCCGTGTTTTCCCCGCCCACTGGCCGTCCTCTCGTCTGTGATTGATTGTAGGCAGATGCACCCCCAGCCTGTGACAGTATCTGCTTGCCGTGCAGTCATTGCGGCTGTCATTGTCTGCACTGCCAGAGGTCGTGCTCTATGGCCGCTGGCTATGTAGCAGAGCTGAAGCGGCGTGGGACCTTGTGTGGATTACGCTGGAGCTGCAGGGTGTTGGGGGTTAATAAAGAGGTGAAGGAGGGTGTGTTTTGTACTTTATTCCAAATAAAGGATTTTTCTCTGTCTGTGTTTATTTACATTCACTTACAGGTTAATGTGATGCAGGTATCTCAGATGCCTGTGCTATCAAACTAACCTAGGGTTTACTGGAAGCTATGCGCTGCTATTAAACCCTTGTTACCCCGATTGCCACCGCTCCAGGGCAATCGAGAAGAGCCGGTATTGCACCAGGATTATCACATTTAATAGATGCGGCAATACAGAGTAGCTGCAGGCTGAGAATACCAGCCCCCAGCCGGAATTATAATGGCTGGGGATGAAAGTTTGGAGGGACCGCACATCGTTTGTTTGTTTTTTTATTTATTTAAATAAAAATAGTAATAATTTAAAAAAAAGCCGCATCACCGACACAGCCGCGCACACTTCTGACAGGATCGTGCATGTGTTTCTAGGTACATGCCCACTCATGCTCAGAGCGCCACCGGCACAGCCGCATACATTTCTGACAGGAGCGTGCATGTGTTTCTGTGTACATGCACGCTCATGCTCAGAGAGCGCAGGCTGTGCCGGCTGATGTTATGTCAGACTTGTACGAGTCTGACAGCTCATCACCAGCACAGCCGCACACTCTGACAGGAACGTGCATGTGTTTCTGAAAGACATGCACATTCACCATACTGACCCACAGACACTTGCACTGCTTTCCCCGCCACCGGCCGTCCTGCCGCCTGTGATTGTTTTCAGTCAGCTGCCATGCTGCAACTCAGCGTGGTTGCGCGTCTAGCTGCAACCAATTACACGCGCCAGTGGGCAGGCAAAACAATGAATTTTGAATTGTCGGCTCCGGAGGGAAAAGCGTGACCCAGAAGTAGTTTGCTGCCATGACACAGCCTCGGGTGAGTACACCGCGTGCGCGCTCCTACCCCCCTGTCCCCTACACAAATGCTTTTTTATCTCCGGATTCTGGTCCCCATAGACTTATATGTGCACCGGAATCCGTAGCAGATACGGATTTTTTTGTTCAATCCGGCTGGGATCCGCCGGTTCCAGATTTTGACGGATTCGATCAGCCCTAGTGATGAGCAGTGCAATGAAAAGAAACACTCATTCACAATGCACTAGCTAACATTCTTCATCAGTCTCCAGGTTGGCTTCACTGCTGGAAGTGTAGATTAATTATATACATAACTCAATAGAAAGCTGGAGCCAGTGCAGAAAGTTTGGACTGTACTGAAATCACTTATCAATGACCTAGCGATTAAGTTCCATTGATTTCCTGTTTAATGAGCATGTAAAGTTTAAAACGGACTGATTATTATTTGGCTAAATTGATTAATAGCCAATGACCTTTGAGAGGGCCACTCAAAACATATTCATCATACAAAGACATGCAAATAATGCAATACTTTTACTACTACGAAGTTTACCTGCTTTTCAAAGGGAAATTCTGTTTACTAAAGATATTTAAAAGTCAAAAGGCCAGATTTATTAGAGCTTTCACGCTAGAACTCGGAGAAAGGCGGGGGAGACGGGAGGGTGTAAAGCTTTGAAAATTCGCAAAATTTAGGAGTAACTTGGAGTTTCTCCTACCTCTGACAAAATGAGCTGGACAGAGGCATGACGTGACAGCTAGTCTAAGTCATGATGAATTGTAGCCTTCACTACGACAGAACTCACTCCAGTACCTGATTGTAGTGAAATTTCTGGCAAAGTACACAGAGGCGCAAGACATTCATATTCATTAAGAGGCAGCCACCTCTGACTCCACCACGCCCTATCAGTAGATGATAAAAAGAAGAGGTAGAATATGAATCAGTATTATCTACTCTTGGCCTCAAAACTACATTAATTATAAAAAATGGCACTTGTGACATCATCTTTACAGAACCAGCCAGAACAGAGTTATCCAATATTATGGCTGAATGAAGATACAGTGACAGAAGAGAGATGACAAAGCAAGCATAGTCTGTCAATCTCTCATGGTAGCTGTAAGCAGCAGTAAAAATATGATTCCTCCATTCCGGCTAGCTTTGTATATACTATATAGAGGATAACAACCATGCTCGTGAGAGAGGAGGACCCGCAGATACCAGTGACTATTACAGTTGGTTATACGTCCGACCCACCAACTCCCTGCACTGCAATACTTGCCACTGGCTAATCAAAGGCCAGCAGCTAACGTCAATGTGTCCTTCACAGGCAGTGCATGCTAGTGACATCATGCGCAATGGCAAATGGCAGGCAAGTCCGCTTTCTGCTCCTGCACCAGTTAGGCCTAAGACACACGGTGGGAAAAACGATGCGAGTGGAATGCGATAAAAAAAAAAAAAACGCATTCCACTAGGACCAATATTACTCTATGGGGAAGCTCCCATTAGCGATTATTTTTTCAGCCCTAATCGGACCGAGAAAACAGTTGCAGCATGCTGCGAGTGGAATGCAATCCTGTTCCACTCACACCCATGCAAGTCTATGGGGCGAGAGAAACATCGCATTACTCTTGCATTACACCGGTGTAATGCGAGAGCAGTGTGATTCTCGCATCAGCCGGTAACGGAGGATATAGGGATATAAATCCTTCCCTTTCCTCCACAGCGCTGGTCCTCCCCTCCGCAACTGTCGTCTGATTGCACAATCGCATGACTCTCGGTTCCCGCTGTGCTACAAACTCGTGCAGAGTGTCATTCGAGCACTCGCACAAATCCCTATGTGGCCTCGGCCTTATAAAAGAGAATGCCCCACGTTGTGGGAACAGAGGAAGCCAAGAAGGATTTTTTTTTTCATGTGTTGGAGAAGAGCACAACAGGGTTTATTATCCCAGAAAAGGGTCTGGAATGAGGGTTATTATACCTGAAATTGGCCCGGGATGGGGAACATTATACCAGGAAGGGGCCTGGGATGGGGATATCAGTACTGAAAGAGGCCCAGGATTGGGGACATTACTACTGGAAGGGGCCCAGGATGGGAACAATATTACAGGAAGGGTCCAGGGTGATGAGAATATTATTGCAGAAAGAGGCCTGGATGGGTGGCATCATTATATAAGGAGGGAAACACATGTCTTTATAAGATCTGGAACATTACAAGGGCCAATTCTGCACTGGGGTCCATTGAACTCTTGTCATGCCACTGTATACCCCCTTCTTTATACTCCACTAAGAGAACTAGCCAGAACAGAGGATTATTCTTTTACAGTTAAGGGAAACTACAATGGCAAAGAATAAAAAATGACTCAATGTTATTAGGTGACCAAGCATGCACAAAAAGCGACCAGGTAGGTAGTATTAACTCTATAGGGCACTATTCTAATGATAAAGGTATCATATCTTTACAATCATGAATTTTAATTGCAGAACATTTAATAAAAAAATCAAACCTTCTAGTTTTTCATAATTAAATATAAATAAGATGGTGGCACAACTCCACTAAGAGTTTGCAATTAAATTCATCATGTTTTTAGGATTTCTTGCACCAGAACTTGACAGTGAAAGTTTTAAACGCCACTAGCAGCGCTCATCCTTCCTAAAAATAAAAGGATTGGCCCTTGAAATGACAAAAGCTGGATTCTTTCCTCAAACAACTTAAGTGGGAGAGGAGTTGGGAGGACCGCATGTCCTTGTTTTTGTCTAGGTCTGCAAAATGTTGATTTTATTAAAGCAGTGGTTTGTGCTGAAGAGAGTCTTATATTTGGGGACAGAGAATTACAGCCACTGAGAGCAATTTCAAAACCTAGGGTACACTTTTGTTCCCTCAGTTGGTATGCATGCATACCGTAAAAACACTTGCTGCTCCTTCCTCCCTTTTGTTAAACAGATATATAAATAATAAAATCCTCAGAGTAATTCAAGCTCTGCATTCCTTCCAATATGAAGACAAATCAATAGAGACGCCACTCATTGACTCTTTATCTTAGTACAAGGAAAAGCATCAAAGCATAGCACTGAAGTATCCCACTGGACGACCCCTGTGGTCAAGATTGATTGTATCCATTTTTTATTAGCCCACAGATGCAAACAACAAACTTGTGACCTGGAAAATCCACATAATATGACATAATACATTAACACTACCATTTTAAATAAGCCACACATTGCAATAATTATTTATAACTTACAAAGAGATATCATAGAAGCAAGTTTCAGTTATATTGCATGTATGTTATTTGCAAATTTTCAATGCTTAGTGGAAGTTATTATATAAACATAGAAAATATATTCTATACAGGAAAATCTGTCAGTGGTAAAACACAGGCTATAAAAAAGTAACTTGGTTAAAAGTAATAGCTCTCCAAAATGCTTGTAGTACTTGTGCTGTAAAACAATCTTAATATGGATCATACTTGTATATTAAACACACAATTCTAAAACATTAAAACTGCAACACCAGGAAATCAAGGAATTAGAAAAATCAAATAATGCAAATTATGAAAAAATAGAAAAAATGTTAAAAAAATCTTGATTTTTTTCAGTATTGAGTATGATGCAGAAATACACACAATTAGAGAACCTCATTCATAGTTTGCAAAGGTATAAAAAGTTGTCTGAGGAATGTTGTGCCACGGTGAATGCACTAAAGCAAACAAATCACATCAAGATCCGCTGCTGCCAGCTTCTTTTGCAATAGCCGACCAATGATGTTCCAGATATTCGTGATGGGTGCCAACTATGAGGATGCTGCAGGTAATGGTAGCACAATAAGGCCACACAGGTAGCTCATAGTAGGCTCCAGGGACACTTTGGTGCTGTTCGGTGTACTGGAAATTATAACTAAAGGGATACGACTACATCACATTATGCCACCCCCATAGCATAATCCCAGGAATATAATTGTTTTGGTGACCATGTGGGCGACAGCATGAATAGGTCTTCATTAAGTAAACAATATCCAAAAATCATTGCATTCAAGACAAAAGTGGGACTTATGGTTGAAGAGGCTAGAACTCCATTCCAGCCTCAATTGCTGTGTTGCCCTGCACCATGATGGCTTTTGAAAGCGGTGGCATGAAGTTAAAGGGGTGGTTCACCCATATTTTTTATTGTCCAGATCGATATTATATTGAGAAACAATGTTTCTCTCAAATACCTTGTGTTGGCAATAGTGCCTGTGACAGCTGTTCCCCGTCCAGTGACGTACGCGTCAAATGCTGCACACGTCACATCCGTGCAGCCGGCTAAATTCTTCCAGACTCTGAGCTGTGAGCGGTGCTTCACTGCTGTCACAGCCCATCTGCTTCCTGATCCCTCCTCACTCCTCCCTCACACACAACGCGTCTCCTGCTCCCCCTCCCTCCTCCCTCACACACAGCGCGTCTCTTGCTTGCAGCGTTCTGCGAGGAGGGAGGAGGGAGGGGGGAGCAGGAGACGCGCTGTGTGTGAGGGAGGAGGGAGGGGGGAGCAGATGGGCTGTGACAGCAGTGAAGCACCGCTCAGAGTCTGGAAGAATTTAGCCGGCTGCACGGATGTGACGTGTGCAGCATTTGACGGGTACGTCACGGGACGGGGAACAGTGGTCTGCAATAACGCCTCTCACAGGCACTATTGCCAACACAAGGTATTTGAGAGAAACATTGTTTCTCAATATAATATCGAACTAGACAATAAAAAATATGGGTGAACCACCCCTTTAATGAAATACCTGTAGCTGGACATCTGGATCATAGCCCAATGTCGCACAAACAGCTTCTACTAGTTTATGTAAGCTCTTTTTACACTGTAGCCTAAAGGCCACTTTACACGCTGCGATATCGGTAACGATATCGCTAGCGTGGGTACCCGCCCCCATCGGTTGTGCGACCCAGGCAAATCGCTGCCCGTGGCGCACAACATCGCCCAGACCCGTCACACTACTTACCTGCCCTGCGACGTCGCTGTGACTGGCAAACCGCCTCATTTCTAAGGGGGCGGTCCGTGCAGCGTCATAGCGACGTCACTAAGCGGCCGCCCAATAGAAGCGGAGGGGCGGAGATGAGCAGGACGAACATCCCACCCACCTCCTTCCTTCCGCATTGCGGGCGGGATGCAGGTAAGGAGAGGTTCCTCGTTCCTACGGTGTCACACGGAGCGATGTGTGCTGCCGCAGAAACGACGAACTACATCGTTACTGCAGCAGCAATGATATTCGAGAATGGACCTCCATGTCACCGATGAGTGATTTTGCACGTTTTTGCGACGATGCAAAAACGCTCATAGGTGTCACATGCAATGGCATCACTAAAGCGACCGGATGTGCGTCACAAATTCCGTGACCCCAACGAAATCGCTTGAGTGATGTCGCAGCGTGTAAAGCGGCCTTTAGTATGCAAGGTTCAATTTCACTTGTTGTACAGTATGGATCAATTGTAGAACCAGTGATTTGGCTATTTCTCCAGTGTCCAACGAGCAGATTTTGAACATGAAAATGCCAGGCTGTATGTTGCTCGTTCTACACGGCCTAAACAAACTATCATGGCCCGCAGAAATTGTCTTCCATTGAGCGCATCGGCATTTTGCAAAGGGAGCTGCAAGGTGCGGATCTTAATTATAAACAAGCCAAGTGGTGAACATTCATTCCTCAGAAAGCTTTTAAAACTTCACAGTAAAGCCAATTGTCCCTTTCCTGAACAGGTTACATTTGTGAAATCTGAAATGTGTCACTTTATGTGCTAATAACTTTAATGATTATCCATATCCCAGTGAGACCTAAATAAATGTTTTGGGGATTTTTTGTTTTGTTTTTTTTCGTGACACATTGTACTTTGTACTAAATCATATTGACCTAAATATACCACTATATTTAGGTCAATATGATTTATGTTTATGATAAGATTGGAAATCTGAGAAAAAAAATCAAGAAAAAATTTCAATTTTCGAACCTTGAAATTTTTCATGTCCTTAACCCCTTAACGACCCATGACGTACTGGGTACGTCATGGATCGTGTGCCGGTAAGCCCCGCCCCCTGCCGCCGGCAGGCGGCCGCGATCCGCGCACATATCAGCTGTTATCAACAGCTGACGTGTGCCTGCTAGCCGCGGGTGGAATCGCTTCCACCCGCGGCAATTAACCCCTTACATTTCGCTGCCAAAATCTGGCAGCGATATGTATATGGGCGCCGCCATGACAGTCACTTACCCCGCCCTCGCCGGAAGTCACGTGACATGATCACGTGACTTTCGGTGGTTGCCATGGTAGCACAGGGTCATGTGATGACGCCTGTAGCTAACATGACTCACTTCCTCTCAATGCCGGAATACAGCCGGCATTGAAAGTAAAGCAGCAAATCTGCTGTTCTCAGCTCTGTAGCTGAAAACTGCAGATAGTGCAGAGCGATCGGATTGCTGATTGCTATAGCCCCCTAGGGGAACTAGTAAAATAAAAAAAAAAGTAAAAAAAAAGTTTTAAAAAATTAAAAAAAATAAAAAAACCCTAAAAGTTCAAATCACCCCCCTTTCACACCATTGAAATCTAAAGGGTTAAAAAAATACAAACTACACCCATATTTGGTATCGCCACGTTCAGAAATGCCCGATCTATCAAAATATAAAATCAATGAATCTGATCAGTAAACGGCGTAGCGGCAAAAAAATTCCAAACGCCAAAATTGCGTTTTTTTGGTCGCCGCAAATTTTGCGCAAAATGCAATAACAGAAGATCAAAACGTAGCATCTGCGCAAAAATGGTACCGTTAAAAACGTCAGGTCGAGACGCAAAAAATAAGCCATCACTGAGCCTCAGATTCTGAAAAATGAGAACGCTACGGGTTTTGGAAAATGGCACAAAACGTTCGCCACGTTTTTTGGACAAGCTTGTGAATTTTTTTTAACCCCTTAGATATAAGTAAACCTATACATGTTTGGTGTCTACAAACTCGCACTGACCTGAGGCATCACATAGATATCTCAGTTTTACCATATAGTGAACACAGTGAATAAAATATTCCAAAAACTATTGTACGATCACATTTTTTTTGCAATTTTTCCACACTTGGAATTTTTTTGCTGTTTTCCAGTACACTATATGGTAAAACTTATGGTTTCATTTAAAAGTACAACTCGTCCCGCAAAAAACAAGCCCTCATATGGCAAGATTGATGGAAAAATAAAAAAGTTACGCCTCTCGGAAGGAGAGCAAAAAACAAAAACGCAAAAACGGAAAGTGCCGGGGGGCTGAAGGGGTTAAAAACAGAGTCAAACTACATAAAAATGGTTAACAAATAACATTTACCCTATGTCCATTTTGCATTAGCGTCAGTTTTATCATTTTTGAAATATCTTGTGAGGATGCTAAAAGGTTTAAAAGTTTAGCAGAAATTTTCAATTTATTTTTTCCCCCAGTCTTGGGGATTGCTTTATTTTTGAAGGGACTTTTAGGCAATGACATGTTAGAAAACCACCAAACAGGACCTCATTTTAAAAACTGCACCCTGATTTTTACATAACCATATTCAGAAAGTATGAAAAAATAAATAAAATAAACTTTTTTCTTCATAAAAATGATACTTTAGGCCTCAATTTTTTTAATTTCCACAAGGGAAACAGACCAAAATGGTCTCCATAATGGTTGCGAAATTTCTACCTAGTAGGACAATACCTTATTTATGGTCGAAAGCTACTGTTTGGGCACATAGCCAGGCTCAGAAGAGTCAATATAATGAGGCAGGCTCTGGACCCTGTCTGATGCCTCTGTTCCAGTGATGTCAGTCTCCTTAGAGGTGCGCAAAAGCATAGTAGACTACGCTTTTATGCATCCCTAAAAAGATGGGACACTACCGGGAAAAAGCATACATTGAGTCTAAGGTGATGAAGTCTGCCTCATTTCAGTGAATGTTTTGTCTGAATCCACTTTTTCAGAAATTTAGACAAACACTAAAGGTACTTAAGTGATCAGCTCCAGGCACAGGATAAATGTGAATTGAGGCACAATGAACAAATAGACAAAAATACAACAATTTTATTTTCTTCACAGTGAGATATAAAAGTGATAAGAGAGCATTCTTCAGTTAAGTATGATTACAATTGCAGATTTAGGTTTTGAGAAATACATTAAAAAAACAATTCCATTAAAAGAGCTATAGAAAAGGCTTATTTTTTTGCAGGATGAGTTGAATATTGTTATCATTTAGGTGTATACAACATTTTTTTGATTTTTTTTTTTCTATCCCAATTTTTTGGGGTACAAAGAACAAATTAAAAAAAATGCAATTCATTAATGCTTTTTACTATTTGTTTGGGTTTGTTTTTTTATGTGGTTCACTGTGTCGTAACAGTGATGACACCTTTATTTTTAGTGTCATTATAATTACATTGATAACCAATTTAAATAGTCTTTCTTTGCACAGTGAAATCAAAATTAAAAAAAAATAAATCATTTGTTTCACAGTCTTTAGAAGTATAACTTATTTTTCTGTAAACAGGGCTAAGGTTTTGAAAGACAATGACTGTTTCAGTGATTTTTAGTAACATGAATTTTTGATTGCTTTTTATTTCACTTTTTGCAGAGGTGCGATAAAAAAAAAAAAAGTGTTTTTGCCATGTTTAAATTGTTTTATAGTCCTTGGGGGAGGAGGTTAATGTGATAGTTTTATAGGTCGTACAGATCAATTACCAATAGTTATACTTTTTCTGCTTACGTTGCTGGGGGTGCTGATGAGGTGAGATAGGAAGCCATCTTCCTGTCACAATCATCTGGATGTTGCAATTACTATTGATCGCAGTATCACCTGTGGAAATTGTGCGAACACAGCTCCTGTGCGTGCATGATCCTCATGACATATCTGTACATTCATTTATGAGAACAACTTCCCAATCATGACATAAATTTATTTCAAATGACAGGAAATCTCATTGGTGAGATGCAAGTGTGTATAATTCCGGGTGTAGCGCTCTTATTTGATATTGAATAAATTGATCATTAACAAGTTTATCGGTTCTGGAATTTCCATAATGACATGAGTTTTCTTTCTCGGGTGTTGCAATTTCAGTGTTGAGGAGTGACTTTTATAATATATACAAAAAATTAGACGGTAGTTCCATTACACGTCTGAAGGTGGCAACTACGAAAGTTGCTAATTACGTAGTTACATAGGTTGAAAAAAGATCTAGATTCATCAAATTCAACTTTTCTCCAACATTATACATTCTGTCACGAACTTAAAAATAAAAAAAAAATAAAAAAAAATTTGACCCTGCAACTCTGTATAAGTCTAGAGAATTTGCAGTTATCATACTTTATAGGCATGTGGATCACACATGTAAATAGTACATTAGCACAGCCAGAACTTCCATGGAAATTGATCACAAACATAAGTTAACTGGTCTAATACATTTTCAATTTTAATTCATTCGGTTTTAGTTTAAAAAAAACTGCATGAAAATAAAGTTGAATGTGGGTACCCCGCCTAACAATGATGCCTGTGCCTTAAGGGAAGCCACAGTTTTTGGTCAAAGATTATCAATTAGGTTTTACAAAAAAATACCAATATCCCTGCAACCTTGTTGCATTGAATTGAGGAGCACTAGCAGGGTTGGGAGACAGAAGGTAGTATCAAATGCTTTATATCTGCTACTTCGAAAATGTGTATTTTACTCCCAATGTTCGGGTGGTTAACACATTAATGCTTACCACACTGTTTAAAAAGTGTCTCAGGAAAGCCCTCAGGTTTTTAAAAGATGTTGTCCACCACTAGGACAACCCCTTCCAATTCCACTTGTTTCCCCCAGTTAAAATAAAAGACCATGTAGTCACCTCCCATTCTGGCACAGTGGGTAATTGCAGTTTGGGGCTCACGGACCACACATGAGCCCAGAGTTCAATCACCGCTGACTTCGCTCACCACGTCTTTGGACCAAATGAGCATTGAACAGTAATTGAATGGTAGCTGCAGCATCACTTCCTGTTGATTAACTCATTTGGTCTGTGGGTAAGGAAAGAGAAGTTGGCGGTAATAGGACGCGAGGCTCGAGTAACGTCACTGTCACATGAGCCCGGAACCCTGATTACCAACAGCTCTGGAATGGTGCCAGAATGGGAAAAGTGTACAGGGTATTTCATTTTAACTGGGGGAAACAAGTGGAATCAGAAGGACTTATCCTAGTAGTGGACAACCTCTTTAAACAAACACCATCAGCAGGAGAATATTTCAACCATACATATGTTGGCATAGCTGTGGGAATTAATTTCTACAAAATAAAGCTAAGCAATAGAATAAATATTTCTCAAAAATGCTTTCCTATAAATACAGTTTAGCATTGTTGTAGTTCATCCAAAACAGAAGTGTGAATAAAAAGCTATTTTTCGCAGGTCTTTAACCCTTACGGACAAAGCCAATTTTGTACCCAATGACCAGGCCATTTTTTGCAATTCTGACCAGTGTCACTTTATGAGGTTATAACTCTGGAACGCTTAAGCGGATACCGGTCATTAGGAGACTGTTTTTTCATGACATATTGTAGTTCAGGATAGTTATGAATTTAGGATGATATATTTTGCATTTATTTGTGAAAAAAAATTGGACAGTTGACGAAAGTTTTGAAAATTTTGCAATTTTCAAACTTCATTTTTGAGTTATGTCACACAAAATAATTAACAAATAACATGTCTACTTTACATCAGCACAATTTCTTAAACAACATTTTTTGAGGTTAGTTACAAGGGTTCAAAGTTCATCAGCAATTTCCCATTTTTTCAAAAAAATTTACAAAACCATTTTTTTTTTTAGGGACCACATCACATTTGAAGCGACTTTGAGAGGCTGAAGTGACAGAAAATACCCAAAAGTGACACTATTCTAAAAACTGCACCCCTCAAAGTGCTCAAAACCACATCTGAGAAGATGATCAACCCTTCAGGAGCCTCACAGGAACTACAGCAACGTGGAATGGAAAAAGAAAAAAAATATTTTACCTAAAAATGTTGCTCTAGTGCCAATTTATTCACTTTTAGAAGAAGTAACACAACAAAACAGACCCCAACATTTGTTCCCCAGTTTCTCCTGAGCACGCTGATACCCCACATGTGGGCAGAGACCTCTGTTTGGACAAATAGGAGGTCTCGGAACAGAAGGAGCCATATTTGAATTTTGGAACACAAATTAAGGCTGAAATAGATTGCGGGCACCATGTTGCACTTGTAGGGCCCCTAATAAACCTAAACAACAGAAACCTCCTACAAAAGGACACCATTTTGGAAACTAGACCCTCAAGAATTTTATCTAGGAGTATAGTAAGCATTTTGAACCCACAGATACTTCACAGAATTTGATAACATTAGGCTGTCATATTGAAAATGTTCATTTTTTTTTCCACAAAACTGTTGCTTTAGCACCAAATGTCTCACTTTTTCAAGAGGTAATGCCAAAAAGTGGACCCCACAGTTTGTTACCTAATTTTGTTTTGAGCGTGGCGATACCCCACAAGTAGTCAGAAACCTCTGTTTGGACAAATGGAAGGGCTCAGAACGGAAGGAGCAATATTTGAATTTTGGAAAGCAAATTTGACTAAAAAAGATTGCGGGTACTATGTTGAATCTGTAGGGCTTCTAAGGTAGCTAGACAGCAGAAACCCCCCACAAGTGACCCCAATTTGGAAACTAGACCCCTCAAGGATTTTACTCAGGGGTATAGTGAGCATTTTGAACCCCCAGGGGCATCACAAAAATGTTGCTCTAGCAGCAAATATCTCACTTTTAGGCTATATGCCCGCGATCCGGCGACACCAAGTCTGTGGAGATGTGAGCGTTGTCGACGGGAGAATGCAGCTGCCAATGACCACGATCCAGGTTCGAGTCACTGCTGACTTTAGCTCTATTCCCCCTGCGGAGAACACTCGTCTCCATAGCATAAATTGACATTCTGCAGCGCTGGATGTCAGTTTATGCTGGGGAGAATATAAGCACAGTGGGCAGGAGATTCCTAAAAATCTTTACACTGCACTTCTATTGTACAACGCAGCGTTTTGGATGCAGCGAAATCACAGCATTCAAAACGCTTGAAACCCTAATCTTGGGCACACAGCCGAAAAAGCTAGGAAGGATGGATGGATAGATAGACAGACAGATGTCAAACACATATATAATGTCCCACCCCCCTACATATTCTAAGCCGGCACCCTTTAGAGTTTTTCATGTGGCACTAAAGGGTGCCTAGCCTTGTATTTAGCCAAAAAATATATATATAATTAAAAAAACCGATGTGGGGTCCTACCATTTTTTTTTTTATAGCAAATAGCTGCAGTCTGCAAACAACAGCTGTCCACTTTACCTTGGCTATTGATTCAATTTGGAGGGTACCCCAGGCTCTTTTTTATATTCATAAATAAATTTAAAAAAAAAAAACAAAAACGTGGGGTCCCCCCCAAATTGGATCACCAGCCAAGGTAAAGCGGACACATATGGTCTGGTATTCTCAGGGTAAGAAGACCTATAGTTATTGGTCCTTCCCAGCCTAAAAATAGCAGGCAGCAGCCGCCCCAGAAGTGGCGCACTCATTAGATGTGCCAATCCTGAAGCTTCGCCCCGGCTTATCCCATTGCCCTGGCGTGGTGAAAAATGGGGTAATATATGGGGTTGATACCAGCTGTGTAATGTCACCTGTCATCAAACCCAGCGGTTAGTAATGTCACAGTGTCGATCAGATACCCAACATTATATCTGTCAAAAAAAGACAAAAAAAAAATGTTAATTGAAGAAAAAAAAACAAAAAAACCACTCCCCAACACATTCCCTCTTTCACCAATTTATTCTAAAGAAAAAAAAAATCCGGTCCGCAGTAATTCAATAAGGGGTGTCCCACAACGACTCTGGATCTTCTAGAATATGGGGGTACGCTCAGGGAATGTATCCCCCATTTTCTAGGCGTTAAGACCCTCCTCTGAAAGCTGACATCTGCGCATGTGGCCAGCATGTATTGTGAAAGAGGGATTGCAGGGGTCAACACTGTGCAAGGTACTGGGGACACTGGAGGACACTGGGGGGTTTATGGGGTGACATAGCTGGACCTAGTGAGGAGTTTTTTGTCGCATGTGTCATGGCACATGCGACAGAAATCAGAGGGAGAGGGTGAATGCGGTTGGCGTGCGCGCCGCCATCTTGGATTATCGGGAGGAGGTTGGGGGGGGTACTTTGGCGACACTGGGGGACCAGAGGGGACCGGGAGAGGAGATTTATCTAACATCTGACATGTTTGATCATGCCAGGTGGGAGATAAATAATTTTTTACCAGCGCCGCCATTTACTGTCACGTCATCACGACTACACGGTCTGTACCGGTTATAATGTTACCGGAAAAATCGTCCAGAATCATGATCTCCAGGGTCTCAACTACCCCCGGCAGCTGAAATCCCGGAGATTTTCCAACGCTGAGGGGCGCTATTTCCTTTTTTCTGACCACCGATCTGGCATCAGTACGCTTTACCACCGACTTTTTTATCCGTACGGTGGTCATAAAGGGGTTAAAGCGGACCAACCACCAGGATTTTGCTATATAGAAGTAAAGACAGTGCCATACTGGCACTTGGATGCTGAATAAAAGCATACTTTTTTTTTTTTTTTTTTTAAATATCGGATGCTTGGTTGCAGAAATATCTTTAAACAAATTTGCAGAAATGCGCTGCACTTTGACAAATGCATCAGGTGCGGGCCTTTGTGCGTCAGGTCCTCAGTGTAGACTCATCTTCTGGAGTCCACTGTGGCATGCACCCTTTTCTTTATTTAAATAACGCGGCATGCCACAATTGCTGCGGTTGGCGATGCGTTTGCATTACCACAGTAATTATTTCTTTACTAAATTGTTGCTGAAGTCTCCACATGCATGTACCGTGATCTCTGGTGAAATTTTATTTAAGACACTGCAGTGAAGAGTATGAGCTGCAGGGGCACGTGCGCAGATATCAAATAAAATAAAGAAAAAAATTTGCACATGCGCCAATGCTGCTCATAATTTTCTCCACAGTGTCTAGGGCACCATTTTAATGAAGAAATAATTGCTGTGGCGAGAGCCACCAACAGCAGCAATGGCAGCATGGCACGATACTTAGATAAAGAAAAGGGGGCATGCAATACAAGACGCAGGAGGAGGAATGTACGCCGAGTATCCGACCCACAAAGAGGAGCCCCGATGCACACATCCTTCAGAGTGTAGTGTATTTCTGCAACTTTGATAAAAGATATTTCTGCAACCAAGCATCTCATCTTTCAACTAAAAGTCTGCTTGTATTAAGCATCCGAGTGCCAGTATGACACTGCTTTTACTTCATATAGAAGGATCCTGCTGGTTGGTTCCCTTTAAAACAAAGCACTTAAATAGAAAGAACTGTTTTTTTTGTTTGTTTGTTTTTTTGTCTTTTTTTTTGTTAGGTTAAGGTTATTTTTGAAAGTCTGGTTTTGGAATGTAGTGATTAAAAACAGGTATGAAGTACACACCTATTGAAAGCTACAATTGGCAAGATACATATGACATTTTTCCCTTCAAAACCCCAGCACATTTTTTTGACTCATTAAGTGTATAAAGAACAAGCAGATAATCACTTGCTCACCCAAGTGGGATTAAATGCAAACTAAGCCCACCATGTGTTAATTGAAGGCAATGCTAAGCTTTTGGCTCATTATTACTCTCATAATGTGGGACATTTACTTTACCACATCTATCAAACCAGACATGCTGCACCTGCACAAATCAGAATTTGGTTGGGAACATAAAAATTGTGCCATCAACAAAAATTTATTACATTGTATCCACCATTAAGTATTCATGTTGTTGCGTTAGATAAACATGGGAACACTCAAATGGTAAATACACTAATAGTTTTATATGAAAAATAGCTATGTTATCAAACGCCGATTCATCAGCCCTGTAAGCAGTGAGCCAAAATATGATCACATCCATTTAGCCATAAGAGCATAATTGCATTGAAACACATAGGCGGATGTGTCATCATCATAAATGGATAAAACACAAACAAATTTGGAGCTTACTCGTTATCAAAAATCCTTTCAGAAGCTGTCGGTATTCTGAACAAGGTGAACAGCATTTACAAGCCCTTTTCTAGAGTTTGTAAGCTCTGTTCAGAAGCTGTCCAGATGGCTGGATCAACATGCTTCAGTGCCACTGGCTTACTCAGATGCTGCAGAGGCAAAACTGCAGCATCTGGAAAATTCCCCGTTCGGACCAGCGGCATAAAAATACTGCTGGTCCAAATTTTCAATCAGGAGCACATTATTCCTCAGTAAACAGGAACCGGGATGCTGGGGAGTGGACCACTCTTGAAAAGAAGGTAGTAAGAAAACCCTTTTATGGCTGGACAATAAAATCTCTCTTGTGCCAATTCATCTTAAAGAAGTTCAGTGATGTTAATGTTAGAGCTGAGCTTCCTTAACTCAATTTTTTTTTTTTTTAAATCTGACCAGTGTCACTTTATGTGGTAATAGCTCTGGAACGCTTCAATGAATCTCGCTGATTCTGAGATTTGTCTTTTCGTGACACATTGTACTTTGTCGGTGGTAAATTTAGGTCAATATTTTTTGCATTTGTGAAGATATGAGAATTGTGGCGAAAACTCTGAAATTTCACAGTTTTCAAACTTTAAATTATTAGATCCTTAAGCCAATTCGTCATGCTGTACAAAATAATTAACCCCTTCACCACCCAGCGAATTTTTTATTTTTCCCTACCTTTTTTTGCAAGAGCCACAAATTTTTTTATTCTTCCATCAATATTGCCATATGAGGCTTGGATTTTGCAGGACAAGTTGTACTTTTGAATGACACCAATAATTCTTCCCCATGTGGTACTGGAAAAAAAGGGCGGACAAATTCCAAGAACAATGGAATTGCAAAAAAAAAAGTGCAATTCCACAATGGGGGGTTTAGGGTTTTTTTTTATGTTTTTCTTTTTTTTTAATAACCATTTTCACTATATGGTAAAACTGACCTGGCAATATAGTTCTCCAAATCAGTATAAGTTTGTCGATATCAAACATGTATAGTTTTTGGGTTTTTTTTTTATATTTAATTGGTGAAAAAAAAATTCAGAAATCAAAAACTTTAAGAAATGCACTTTTGTCACCATTTTCCGAGACCCATAACGTTTTTATTTTTAGGGGATCTGGGAGCTGTGTGAGGGTGGTTTTTTGTGTCCTGAGCTGACGTCTTTAATTATACCATTTTGGGGTAGATTTTATGCTAATCCCGTAATTGCATTTTATTGCAATGTTGAAGCGACCAAAAAACTTCTGGAGCTTTTTTTTCTTTAGCTCTCTACTAGGGATGGGCGAACCCGAACTGTAAAGTTTGGGGTCCGTACCGAACACAGTGTGCACACGATCCCGATCACGAGCTTTCCTGGGAAGCTCGTGTTACAGTTCGGGTCCAGTGGCTGTATTAAAAAAAAAAAAAAAAAAAAGGCATGTTAATAAAAAATACAATATGATCATACTTACAAGTCCTGCGACACATCCTGTAGACTTCTGTCTCCCGCCGCTTTTGCGTCCGTCCGATCATTGTTGTGCCGCCCGGTAACCAGCATGGAGTTACAAGACCTTCCATGACGTCATACCCATGTGACCAGTCATGTGTGAATGTTGTATCACTTCATTGGCTACAGACTGGTCACGTGAGTATGACGTCATCAAAGGTCCTGGTGTGCCATGATCCGATTGTTGCATCGCATCACGACGCACAATCACCCAACATCAGTGGGTCAGCTGCGTTTATTTCCATGCAGCTGAGGCGCTCCGCTCCTGACAGTGGGGTGATGCAATGGGAGACGCAAGTGCAATCATCCAATTACTATCAGCCTCTGCTTCATCGCTCTGTGCACAGTGATGTAGCAGAGCTGACATGGGTTATTTTGCTTCTCACTATGTATAGACACTGTGTGCACAGTGATGTAGCAGGGCTAACATGGATGTCTTTGCTTCTCACTGTGTATAGACACTGTCTGTGCAGAGCGATGTAGCAGAGCTGACATGGGTTTCTTTGCTTCTCACTATGTATAGACTGTCTGTGGACAGTGGTGAAGCAGAGTTGACTTTGCTCTTTGCTTCTCACTATGTATAGACACTGTCTCTGCAAAGCGATGTAGCAGAGTTGACATTGCTCCTTGCTTCTCACTGTGTATAGACTGTCTGTGCACAGTGATGAAGCTGACATTGCTGTCCCAGTGGATTACGTCGGACTAAGGATTTTTTTTACAATAAAGATGGAGTCACTAAATGTTTTTTTTGTTTTATTTCTAATAAAAAAAAATCTGTGTTGTGTTTCTTTTACGGTTTCCTAGAAATTCATAATGGCCATGTCTAATTTGGCATGACACCATGAATTTCGGGCTTAGTATCATACAAAGCTGATATTAACCCCTTTATTATCCAGCATGCCACCGCCACCAGGGCCACTGGACGAGCTGGTTAAAGCGCCTGCCAATGGCGTTAAGAAACAATGCACCATTTCCAGGGACGGCTGCGGGCTGCCGAGAATCCCAGCCCCCAGCTGCTGGCTTTACCTGACTGGTGATCAAAATACAGCGGGAGCCCATGTATTTGTTTTTTTTCATTATTATTTTTTTAAATAAAAAAAAATAATGGGCTTCCCTATATTTTGATCGCCAGCCAAAATAAATCAGGGAGGGGGGTGGCAGCCCCTAGCCGTCTGCTTTATCTGCGCTGAGAATCAAACATACCGCGGAGCACGCTATGTCTTTTCTTAATGATTTATTTATTTTTACAGTACTGTGATGTCAGGCAATCACAGACCCGACAAAGAGAATGCGTGGGCTCCCGCTGCATTTTCTATTGCTAGCTAAGGGTAATCCAAGCAGCTACTGGCTGCTAACCCCTACTGCATGCTGTTACCTTCATTGGCAATGGAAAAATCAAAGGAAGCCCTTTTTTTTTGGGCTTCGCCATATTTTTGTATGTTAGCCAGGTGCAGCAGGCAGGTATGGGCTGCCACGAACCCCCAGCTGCCTATTTGTACTTGGCTGGGAACCAAAAATATAGGGAAGCCCTTTTTTAATTATTTCATGAATTTCATGAAATAATTAAAAAAACAAAAACAAAAAAAAAAAAAAAAAAGACGTGGGCTTCACCGATTTTTGGTGTTCTGCCAGGTACAACTAGGCAGCTGGGGATTGGAATCCGCAGCGCAGGTTGACCCAAGCTTTCTGGCCCCCCCCCCGCTGCGAATTATAGTCCGCAGCCACCCCAAAAATGGCGGTTTTCTAGAAGCACCATCTTCTGGCGCTGTACCAAATGCTTACAGCGACCCTGGTGATAAGTGACAAGCTGGGTAATAAGGGGTTAATGCTAGCTCTGTTTTACCAGCTGATATTAAGCCCGAGATTCTTAATGTCAGGCAAAGTTTGACCCAGCCATTAAGAATCTCCAATAAAGGGTTAAAAAAAAAAAAAAAAAAAAAAAAGACACCACACAGAGAAGAAATACTTTATTGGAAATAAATACACAGACACACTTAGGGACTCCATGTTTATTACTCCATCTTACCCCTCCACGATCTTGGGCTTCTGTCTTCTTCAACCCATGCAGTTCTGCTATATCACTACAGTGCCTACAAGTAGTATTCAACCCCCTGCAGATTTAGCAGGTTTGATAAGATGCAAATAAGTTAGAGCCTGCAAACTTCAAACAAGAGCAGGATTTATTAACAGATGCATAAATCTTACAAACCAACAAGTTATGTTGCTCAACTAAATTTTAATAAATTTTCAACATAAAAGTGTGGGTCAATTATTATTCAACCCCTAGGTTTAATATTTTGTGGAATAACCCTTGTTTGCAATTACAGCTAATAATCGTCTTTTATAAGACCTGATCAGGCCGGTACAGGTCTCTGGAGTTATCTTGGCCCACTCCTCCATGCAGATCTTCATTAAGTTATCTAGGTTCTTTGGGTGTCTCATGTGGACTTAATCTTGAGCTCCTTCCACAAGTTTTCAATTGGGTTAAGGTCAGGAGACTGACTAGGCCACTGCAACACCTTGATTTTTCCCCTCTTGAACCAGGCCTTGGTTTTCTTGGCTGTGTGCTTTGGGTCGTTGTCTTGTTGGAAGATGAAATGACGACCCATCTTAAGATCCTTGATGGAGGAGCAGAGGTTCTTGGCCAAAATCTCCAGGTAGGCCGTGCTATCCATCTTCCCATGGATGGGGACCAGATGGCCAGGCCCCTTGGCTGAGAAACAGCCCCCCAGCATGATGCTGCCACCACCATGCTTGACTGTAGGGATGGTATTCTTGGGTCGTATGCACTGCCATCCAGTCTCCAAACGTCACGTGTGTGGTTGGCACCAAAGATCTCGATCTTGGTCTCATCAGACCAGAGAACCTTGAACCAGTCTGCCTCAGAGTCCTCCAAGTGATCATGAGCAAACTGTAGACGAGCCTTGACATGACGCTTTGAAAGTAAAGGTACCTTACGGGCTCGTCTGGAACGGAGACCATTGCGGTGGAGTACGTTACTTATGGTATTGACTGAAACCAATGTCCCCACTGCCATGAGATCTTCCCGGAGCTCCTTCCTTGTTGTCCTTGGGTTAGCCTTGACTCTTCGGACAAGCCTGGCCTCGGCACGGGTGGAAACTTTCAAAGGCTGTCCAGGCCGTGGAAGGCTAACAGTAGTTCCATAAGCCTTCCACTTCCGGATGATGCTCCCAACAGTGGAGACAGGTAGGTCCAACTCCTTGGAAAGGGTTTTGTACCCCTTGCCAGCCTTGTGACCCTCCACGATCTTGTCTCTGATGGCCTTGGAATGCGCCTTTGTCTTTCCCATGTTGACCAAGTATGAGTGCTGTTCACAAGTTTGGGGAGGGTCTTAATTAGTCAGAAAAGGCTGGAAAAAAGAGAAAATTAATCCAAACATGTGAAGCTCATTGTTCTTTGTGCCTGAAATACTTAATACTTTAGAGGAACCAAACAGAATTCTGGTGGATTGAGGGGTTGAATAATAAATGACCCTCTGAATAAACTTTTCACAATTTAAAAAAAAAAAAAGAAATAACATTCTTTTTTGCTGCAGTGCATTTCACACTTCCAGGATGATCTACAGTCCAAATGTCACAATGCCAAGTTAATTCCGAATGTGTAAACCTGCTAAATCTGCAGGGGGTTGAATACTACTTGTAGGCACTGTATATCACAAAGCAAGGGGGAGGAAGAACACTGCTGCGAAGAACACTGCTGCACCCTGTGCTATGTAATCACTCAATGAGTGAGCAAAAGCTGCGGGTTGGTAAGTAGTGACGTCACCGCTGCTGCCACCGTTGCCATAGTAACCTAATGAACGAGTTACTATAGCAACGGTGATTTCCGATCACCTGATTCCAGGCGCCGCTATTCACCGGCGTGTGGCAGCCAATCCCTGCATGTGAGCTGAATCTGTAAAGAGCGCCGACATGCAGGGACGGGGAGCTGAGCATGTGCCCGAGCATCTCGCCGGTACACGGCACTCGTCGAGTATACGGAGTATACGATGCTCGGGCAAGCGAGACACTGACACTGCAGGACCTTGCAGACGTCATAATCATGTGAGCAGTCTGTAGCCAATGAGATAATATAACATTCACACGTTACTGGTCACATGGGTATGACGTCACGGAAGTTCTATAGTCAGTGCTGGTTACCGGGCGGCACAGCAATGATTGGAAGCCCCTGCCCGATCCCATAACTATAAAGTCCAAATTCAGCATTCGGATGCAAGTTTGCGCTCAGTGCCCGAACTAGAACTTTACAAAACGTTCGGGCGAGTCTCCCGAATACCGAATATCGGAAGGTTCGCCCATCACTACTCTCTAAGCCTTTTACTGATCAGCTTAATTTATTTTATATATTTTTTTTTTTTTTTTTTTAATTACGGTGTTTAATGAGAAAAAGGAGAGTGGTTTGAACTTGTATTTTATTTACATTTTTCATATTTTTAAAAACATTTTAATGTATTTACTAGTCTCCTCAAAGAACTTGAAGCTGCGATCTATCGGTCACCTGTGCTGTACAGAGCAATGCATCAGCACCGCTCTGTACCGCACAAATGCAATCTTCCTATAAACGCCAGTGCTCGCAGGAAGTACGTCGTCGTGACAGGCACAGGAGTCACCAGTGGAATCCCAGCTGTCATGACAACTCATCAGTGCCCCGTGAAAATGCCACGGGGCCTCCGATGGGAGAAGGTAATGCTGCGCTCCCCACCAGCGAGCGCTAAATCCTGCTGTGAGAGACGGACAAGCAGGATTTAACCAATTTAGACGACATGCAGGGAAAGATGTGCGCTCAGTGTGTGAGCCTGCATCAAAGCAAGATACACAACCTATGACATACCAATACAGCATAGGTCCTGATGGGATTAAAAAATAACATTTCTCCCATGTCTTCTTTATATCTGCATCGTTTTAAAAATGTCAATTTATTTTGCTAGGATGTTAGAAGGGTTAAAATTTTAACCGCAATTTTATTTTTTTAAGAAATTTACAAAATCTGTTTCTTTAGGGACCTATTCAGATTTAATTAAACTTAGGGGTCTATATATAGGAAACTCACCAAAAGATATACCATTTTAAAAACCGCACCCCTCAAATACTTAAAATAATTCCTGACAGCATATATGCCTATGAGTAAGGATGTTATATGTTTTTATAACCTTTGAAGATGCAAGAATAAAGTTGTATTTTATGAAAAATCGGAGTGCCGGAATTTCCTCACTTTCTCTGATTATTTGTGGACACCAGCCACTTTGGGTGCAGCTTTTTCCATTCCATTCTCCTTACCCCTCTTTGTGAACTCACTTGTGGGTGGTTTCTTCAACTTTTCCCCATAAGTGACCCCATTTTGGAATCTAGGCCTCTTAAGGATATCATTTAGCAATGGACTGAGCGGTTTTAACCTACAGGGGATTATAACATTTAGATGTAAAAACAAAAAAATTATTTTGTTTTCGCAAAAATACTGCAGTGTTCAGCAACATGTCAAATCCAAAACAAAACCATATATGCAAAATAGTATTATAGCTTAAAAGTGGTGCATAGAAACATGAAAATAATTTACATACTACATCTTAGAGTGGCTTCAACCGAATAATTTGTGGCTTTAAACTGGATATTGGGAATAAGTGAATCGCGACCTCCTGCAGATGAATATTCTACAGGTGATAACTGTAGATGACAGTTGACACCTGTGGGTGTTGGCCCCATCCAGTTTTGAAACCGATTTGGATGATTAGCCCCTTAAGCCAGGAGTGGGGAGCCTTTTTTTTTTTTTTACTGCCAGGGTCATTTGGAATTTTATACCATCCATTTATACCAAAATTATCAACTAGAAAATTACCCTGCTATATTTGGTCAAACAATTAATTAACTCCCCCTTATTGTGGTGGCTGGAGCTTCTTCTCTTTGGTGCGGCTGTGATGTTAGGTGATATTGATCATTTTGTTTCTCACAACTGCTTTTCCAGGTTTGTCTCGGTCTGGAGATGCTGGGGGCATACACATCACAGGAGACGCTGGAAGTAGACATCACAGGAGGGGCTGGGGCATATACCTCACAGAAGGGGTTGGGGCATATACCTCACAGGAGGTGCTGGGGCATATACCTCACAGGAGGTGCTGGGGCATATACCTCACAGGAGGGGCTGGGGCATATACCTCACAGGAGGGGCTGGGGCATATACCTCACAGGAGGGGCTGGGGCATGTACATCACAGGATGGGTTAGGGCATGTACATCACAGGATGGGTTAGGGCATGTACATCACAGGAGGGTCTGGGGCATGCACATCACTGGAGTGTCTGGGGCATACACATAACGGAAGGGTCTGGGGCATACACATCACAGAAGATGCTGGGGCATACACATCACAGAAGATGCTGGGGCATATACATTACTAGGGGGGCATGGATAGCCCTGGCGGTGGCACAGACATGACTGGGGATGAGGACAGCACTAGGAGGCAGCACGGCCAGCACTAGAAGGCAGCACGGCCAGCACTAGGAGGCAGCACGGCCAGCACTAGGAGGCAGCACGGCCAGCACTAGGAGGCAGCACGGCCAGCACTAGGAGGCAGCACGGCCAGCACTAGGAGGCAGCACGGCCAGCACTAGGAGGCAGCACGGCCAGCACTAGGTGCCATCACTAAGGAGGCACAGACAGGACTGGGGGAGCATAAACATCACCAGGAGGGCACGGATTGCACTGGAGGGCATAGACAGCAGTGGAAGGGTACAGACAGCAGTGGCAAGTACACAGCACTGTGGGGTACACAGCACGGGGGTGGGGGGTGGGGGGAAGAGTTACACACAGCACAGGTTCGGGAGGCCGGTAAATCTGCTGCTGCTCTTCTGTGACTTTAGCTCAGCGTGCTGCTTACCCCGCCCACCAGAGCACGCTAGCACAAGTCGGGGTTAAGCCTAAAATGTATGGGCTGCAGTCAGGTCCTGGAAGGAGCCTGTACATTCAAAGCATTTAGTAGTGAATCTGTTTAAAATGTACGGGCTGAAGTCCTGAATGGAGCCCGTACATTCTAGCACCTACCCACAGGGCATCAGGCAGTGGGATTTAAAGGGCCGGCAGCCGGGAACAGCGCGGCTGCTGCCAGAGCACTACGGTCCCCGGGAATGTGCCCAGGGGCCGCATAAAAAGTCGTCACGGGCCGGAGGTGCCCCACCCCTGCCTTAAAACACAGCTGTGAAACACGACAGCGGTATCTAAGTGGTTAAACCCCCCCCCCTTTGATAGGATCAGCCCACAGTGATTGTAATTGTGGCTGCCTATTGTTAACATGGTACCCTGAGGTCATCTGATGATCCCAGGGTATGGGTGGCCTGTTGGATCCTGCTATAAGTAGGGTCTCACAGACTGTCAGTGAACATGATTACAGAAGTGTATGAGACCAGTGATCAAACTAAAAAAATATTCCTTTTCCACAGTAGGAATAAGCAGAAAAATAAAAAAAGCTTAGAAAAGTAAAAACAAAAACAAAAAAAATTATTTAAAATAGAAAAAAAAGTACACATCCCAAAAACCCGTTACGCACCTTAAAATTCAGCTTGTGTGTTAAAACTACAAACAAAAAAAAAAATAAAAAACCAAAACACTTAATTGGTATCGGATTTGACATGTTGCTGAACACTAAAGGGGGCTTTACACGCTGCGACATCGCCAGCGATCTCGTTAGCGATGTGACACGCCAGATCGCAGATAAGAGTTGCCGAGATCGCACATAGGTCATTTTTTTGTAGCGCCAGTCACATGTGCGATCTCGGCAAATCGTATGTGCGATCTGGCGTGTTACATCGCTAACGAGATCGCTAGCGATGTAGCAGCATGTAAAGCACCCTTAAGTCTTCTAGAAATTTTGCAAAGAATATAGGGGCTCATCTTCCGCTGATCAATTATATTTTTCACTGGAAATGGCTGAACAATATTTTTGTCCTATTTCAGAAATCAGGCTCCTGCTACAGCTAGTAGTATTACAATTAGACACAGCGCAGTAAAGAGGAGAAAGGCATGGAACCCAGAGAAAATTAAATATTTCTTTTGAGTTTTTTTGCAAAGTACGGTATCACAATAAAAGCTAACAAAAAAACCCCCAAACCACAACATTTAGAAGGTACTTAAAGCCCCACCCAGAACATTCGCCCTTTAACGCGGTTACCACCCAGTGATTTTACCTTTTTTATTTTCGTTTTTTCCTCCCCTTCTTTCAAGAGCCATAACTTTTTATAGCAATATAAGGGCTTCTTTTTTGCAGGACGAGTTTTACTTTTCAATTACACCATTTATTCTGCCACATATTGTACTGAAAAATGGGGAGAAAACTTCCAAGTGCGGTGAAATCGCAAAAAAAAAAGTGCAATTGCACAATTGCTGTTTGGATTTTTTTTTTTTTTTATTTACCATGTTCACTATATGGTAAAACTGACCAGGTATTATGATTCTCCAGGTCAGTACGAGTACATAGATATCAAATATGTATAGTTTAACTTTTGTCTATATGGTGAAAAAAAATTCAGACTTAAAAAAAAAATAAATTGCACTTATGTCACCATTTTCCGAGACCTGCAGTGTTCTCATTTTTCGGGATCTTGGGTTGTGTAAAGGCATATTTTTGCATTTTGAGCTGACATTTTTAATTATACAATCTTTGCGTAGATGTGATGTTTTGATAGCCTGTTATTGTATTTTAATGCAATGTTGCGACAACCAAAAGAAAAAACAACTTAATTTGGTGTTTGGAACTTTTTTCTCACTACGCCCTTTACCAATCAGATGAATTGATTTTATATTTTCATATATCGGGCATTTCTGAACGAGGTGCCAAATGTGTATTTTTTTATTCTTTTTATTGTTTTGTTCTCAATGGGGCAAATGGGTGGTGATTTACTAGTCCCCCTAGGGGACGTTATGCCTGCACACTCCGATCACTTGTGCTGATGAGAGTGATTCTTCAGCATCACTCTGATCAGCAAAAATGCTGTGTTCCTTTGTGTGACTGTGTTCTGCTGGCATTCACAGGAAGTGAGTTATGACAGAAATAGGGGTCATCATCAACCCTGCGCTGTCATGCTAACCCACTGGCACCCCGTAATGGAATCACGGGGCCGCCAATGGCGGTGGGCAACAGCGCAATCCCTGTCAGAGTGCGTTAGATCACGCTTTCAAGAGTCTGACACAATGATCTAAGGAGTTAACAGGTGTGGATGAATCTCCGGATCCACTCGCACCTGTTTGCTGATCAGATTAGCAGACATAAGGGGGATGACATCGGTCTTGTCGCAGGAGCCCGTTGTAACCGGAGAGATGCGACCTAGGACGTATACACTGTGTGCAGAATTATTAGGCAAGTTGTATTTTAGAGGATTTTTTTTTTATTATGGATCAACAACTATGTTTTCATATAACCCAAAAGACTCAAATATCCAAGCTTAATATTTTTGGAAGTTCAGAGTGGGGTTTTTTTTTAGATTTGGCTATCTTAGGAGGATATCTGTTTGTGCAGGCAACTATTACTGTGCAGAATTATTAGGCAACTTAATAAAAAAAAAATATATTCCCATCTAACTTGGTTATTTTCACCAGGTAAAACAATATAACTGCACAAAATTTAGAAATAAACATTTCTGACATGCAAAAACAAAACCCCAAAAAATTAGTGCCCAATATAGCCACCTTTCTTTATGATGACACGCAACAGCCTACCATGCAAAGATTCTGTCAGTTGCTTGATCTGTTTACGATCAACATTGCGTGCAGCAGCCACCACAGCCTCCCAGACACTGTTCCAAGAGGTGTACTGTTTTTCCTCCCCGTAGATCTTCCGAAACTTGGAACTTCTGCTTTTTCCACAAAACAGACAAAGACACAGTACAGTTAACGTTTATGCAGACAGCTTAAGGTGAAAATGACATGACCAGGTGGGATCCCTTAAGACGTTTATCTCATGCGAGATGGTGGTCATCATTAGGTATCTAGACTGGGACAGCCCAACAGGTGCCGAAACCCGGGACCGAACCAGGGACCTTTAGAGAATCCTTTTTGTTCTTGGTCTTAATCAGAGTTATTGAGTCTTGGATGGACCGTCCTCATGAGGTGTATGTAGTGTGAACAGATTTTGCTAGTACTCGAGATATCAAAAACAGCTGGCATATAGAGAGGGTGAGTGTAATTTCTCATCACCCACGTGACACTGGTGCTTTACAGTAGTTCTTCCTGGAAGACGTTTTTATGTATAATGTACGCAGTTTCTGATGTGGAACACCATAGGAAAGTTGAAATTGGAAAAAGAGAAGTGTTAGTTTTCTATTTGAAAAACTATGAATGAAGTCAAATTAGACCAGCAAGTTTAATTGTAAATGACACACGTATGTTGAAAATGGAGAATTCTCCCAAGGGGGAAGATTAGACGAGAATTGATTGAACGAGAAGGTACAGGATGAGATATTGAATGTCAATATAGTGAAAGTATTGAGTATTGAGATGATTTGAAGAAATGTAATTCTGAATCTAGTAACTACACTATGTGTATTTTACCTTTTTAACTGTCTGTCTGTGAAAATGGCTTCTCCAGGCCCATTATTAGAAGCAACGCCCTCCACCCTATAAGCTGTCCCATAGGGTGGACTTTTGTACTGTCTGTGGAGCACTGTGTCCACGTAAGCCCACCCCATTATTTCCTGTCCTGAATGTAGATTTTTCTGTCACTCTGTGTTTTGCGTGGGGTATGATATAGGGATATTATGTCAGGGTCTGATAGGAGATAGGGATACGCTGGAGGCTCGGCCCTGACCACCATTAGGTCTACCGTCGAGTTGAGGGCAAGCACAGGGTCCCTAGTGACAGGGTCAGCCCAGGGGTCCCTATATAATCCATTTTCCCAGTGACAGATTGAATACCCCCTGAATGTAGATGGCACAACCCATGTCCCTCCCTCCCAGGCTCTTCAGACGCCATTTTTGGCCAACACCTACTTCCTCTTTTAGCAGCTGTTTCTTATCGGTAATTATCTTTTAGCGGCCGTTTTAACTCAGACACTACATAGTTTCTCTTTTGACGCCATTTTAGTCTGGCCGACACCCAGTTCTCTTTTTCAGCCGCCATCTTAGGATCCAAAGTCACTGCTCTGTTTAGTGCTGATGCAGCAGAGGCTGCAAAGGAGGGACATAGGGACCTGAAATACACACTACGTTTTTGGTCATATATGCAGTTGTACCCCTTTGTGTTCCCACTAATGAACCTAAGCAGAGGACATTGCCGATAGTCCTGTGGAAACCTTTTCCCTTCACTTTTGTATATTTGTTTTTGCTGTACCTAGTATACAATTTATTATACCATATAGACTGCACACTATTAGTCCTGGTGGACAGTGAATATTTTTCTGCCTATTGCAGTTGCTGCTTAGCCTAATTTTGAGATATTGTTGCTTGTATGTGATCCTGCCTGGTATATTGCACAAGAGTTCCCTGATATAGAGGGTGGAGGATCGTGTGGTCCTAAGGGGATTTTGGTCATCAGGAGTTGACATATATTAGGGTTTTTGTTGGCAGCACCCAGTAATCCTTTGTGTCTTAGTTTGCAGGGTCTGAAAGGAGATAGGGATACTCTGGAGGCTCGGCCCTGACCACCATTAGGTCTACCGTCGGGATGAGGGAGAGTACAGGGTCCCCAGTTACAGGGTCAGAACAGGAGGGGTAGAGTAGGCATGCTCCACTGCTATTTCTAGTTATGTGTATATGTAGTCAGGGGGGGTGTGCTGCTTGCTAGTTACCAAACACTCTTGTGCTCTTTTTTCCCCAGGGTTTTAGGGGATCTTAGCTTTTAGAATTTCAGTGTTCTCCTGACCCCAATTTAGACCCATTGCTCTTTCTTACAAACCTGGGGATAGCCCTTTGTATCAGGTCTCCGAGAGCCCATATGCAAACAAACTACAGCTGGTAACTCCTGATTACAGAGTGAAGGACCAAGACACCATCCTTCAAGTGGAAAGATGTCTGGAGATGAATCTAGCCGCTTACAAGATCTCTGGTGGTTCCACTGGGGCCTCATACCCCACATACAGATGGGCTGCATTCACAGTCACCGGAAGAGTATCATCACGTCATCTCCAGTCCAGAAGCCATTCTACATGTTGGCCAGAGAGGAAGACAGCAGCCCTTTGAATACTACCTAGCCAGATTGAACAACTACCTAAAGCACCAGTTGAATGTCAATGCCCGTATGATATCACTGCTCCCTGACAAAGTCATCATCTCCCGGTGTGCGGTCCTTAATCCTGCTAAACCTCTCCCTCTTCCAAGGGGGGAGTGTCCCACCTCTGACACCTTGGTGGAAGAGGTAGTCGACTCTGGCATAGCTGAGGCAGGAAACTCTGGATTCAATACAGTGACGGATACACCTTTGGACCCTGACTTAACCACTTTGTGGATGGATCAAGATGTGCATCAAGAAGACGGTTCCACACGGGTATGGTGGTGGTAGCAGAAGACGCTGTGCCGATAGACCAGTCGCTACCCGCATCCCTGTCTGCAAAAGAAGCAGAGGTATGTGCTCTCACTGAAGCCTGCAAGATGGCAGCCAACATCTACTCTGTATGGAAGACAAGAGACTTGATCACCGCCAATGGAACTGTACGCCGCCATGAGGCTATAGAAGAACTGATGGAAGCTTTGCTATTGCCAGAGTCGCGGTGAGCAGGGTTGAGGCCTACATTGGAGGAGTCAAGGGAAGCAGTAAGGAGTGCCCTCACTGACAGAACATCCAAAGAAGCCCCAAGACCACTTACCACAGAAACAGTCAGTCAATCTATGCCTTTTGAATAACCCCAATGTGAAGAAGCAAGGAAAGATGGAAAGTCTTGAGAAAACATTGTCCTGACCCTACAAGAGCAAGTCTCAGAAGAAGACGTGGACTGAGATGGGGTGCAGCTGTGGGCTCCCGGAGAACACAGGAAGTGGCTAGTGACCTGCTTTTACTGCCAGCCAAAGAGATATGGCAGGCCTTAGATACAGAACTGATCCTACACACCCCATACCAGCCACAGAATAGAGGGAAGGTTGGGAGGATGGAGCAGTGTAGAAAGCAAGGGCATGAGAGTCTTCCCCTTGCATTGTTCAGTGTCAGACACACCCCAGCAGGGACCACTAAGTTGAGACCCTATGAAATTCTGTTTAGAAGAACCCCCAGATACTTTAACTAAACTTGTTGTTTGTTTAACTAAACATTTGCCTATTATACGTTCTTGAGTTTTTTCCTCCAGATTCCAACCAGATCTAGATCTTTCTCTCTCTCTCTTTCTTTCTCTCTTCTCAATCTTTCTCTCTCTTCCTCTCGTTTTCTCTCTCTCTCTTCCTCTCTCTCTCTTTCTGACAAAGATCCATGCATTCAACTGCAAAAGATGTCGGACCTGAGACCAGGAGATGGCTGTCTTCCCTCTTCTACCCGATACTTTGTGCCAAGATGATGATATCCAAGCCTGTGGACCAAAAGATGACTGTGCATCCCACCATTACCGCCTGAGGAGCATGAGACTCTGAGTGAAACTAACTCTGATAAATATGAGCTGACTAGAGGACTACCGCCACGTTCCCCCTTCCTGAATAACGTGTGCCAGCGTGGAACATAGCCATGAGGACAGTCAAGAGAATACGGTCAGGATATGGCTTCCTATGCATAGTTTGTTGGGTGGGGAGATTCATCCACAAGGGATGGGTTATCTCGTATGTGAGTGAGGTAACCGTCGGCATTAAGACAGATCAATAGACTCGGGAAAAGTAAGGAAAGACTTTTGGCTATATCCAAAGGGGGGAATGTTATGGACAAGATTATGAACTATTAGGAGTATATAAGAGTTATATGAAGATATCCAAAAACCAGGATTTAAGATGGTGTTTGAACTGTGTACCACACCTACAGAATATCTGCATTCAGACATAAGACTCAGACAGTCTGGACTTTCATGTGACAAGTGAATCATGCTGACATAGCTTAATATAAATGAAGAAATGCATTATACATTACAGTTTACTGTATATCACAGAATAAGCTATTTTATCCAATAGGAGACGTGTTACGTATTCTTGGCTCCTAGCCAACTAGTTCCTTTTAAATGTTTGTCCACTTCCGTATTAAACCAGTCATATTTTCTATACAGATCCGTGTCATTTCTCTGGTCTGTATGGAAGAATTAGTATGCATGCTACTAACAAATTACTCATGATTTGGATGCAGACGGGGTTAAGGTAGATGCATCACTGTAAATTTATGACTGTCTTAACACCTGAGTACGGCACACCTTGTGCTTTTTGATACTAAAGTAACGTTGCAGCTCTGAAATATGGCCAAACTGGTGGCAAATGGCATCTTGGCAGCTTCACGCTTGATTTTCCTCAATTCAAGGGCAGTTATTTTGCGGGGTTTTTTTTTTGCCCAACACGCTTCTTGCGACCCTGTTGGCTATTTGCCATGAAACGCTTGATTGTCAAACTTTTGAACCGTGATCACTGAACAATTTCAAGACTGCTGCATCCCTCTGCAAGACATCTCACAATTTTGGACTTTTCAGAGCCCATCTCTCTTCTGACCCATTTTGCCAAAGGAAAGGAAGTTGCCTAATAATTAAGCACACCTTATATAGAGTGTTGATGTCATTACACCACACCCCTCCTCATTACAGAGATACACATCACCTGATTTACTTAATTGGTAGTTGAATCTCAAGCCTATACAGCTTGGCGTAGGACAACATGTATAAAAATTATCATGTGATCAAAATACTATTTACTTAATAATTCTGCACACAGTGTATATATGACCTAGGTCGGGAAGGGGTTAAGGCACTGTCAGCACAAAATAACTGTGCAAACCAAATACAGATGCTCGGTGCATCATGTCGGGGGCACACACTTAGGTCTCTGCCACACTTCCGCAAAAAAAAACCGTACATGTCCCATATCTACTGAATTTCACTTAATTCCCTGAATCCACTTTGTTTACCTGCACTTGGCAGCTCCCTATGCTTTTTTGCCTAATCTCACAGCCATATCTGGGCCCACCCGGCCTCAGCGTTTAGCACTGCCCTCTGCCTACCCACTCTATACTCATTGGTTGTCAGTAACATGCCCAAGCACTGATCTCTGCCCACCCACTACACACATCAGATGTTGGTAATCTGCTCCCGCAATGACCTCTATTACTCCAGTATTGGTAATCTGAGTGGGAAAATTAGGTAACAGATTCCTCTTCCTGCCGCCTAAATGCTGCAATCGCAATTAATTGCAACATTTAGGGGGTTAAACTGCCGGGACCGGCGCAGGCACCACTCTCGGCAGTGAGAGCCAAGTCTCGGCTGTAACATCAGCCATAGACCCAGCGGCGATGGCAAGGGTACAACCCAGGAACACCCGCATTGCCAAGACATTGAAAAACGGTTTAAATAACGCAAGAACCCGATAAAAACGCTCGATTTTTCTGCTGCGTTTCTCCTGCCAAAACATGCAGTTGTGTGCAGAAAATCTGCTACATGTGCACATACCCTAACAGTGTGGTGCTTTGATGTGACAAGCACTCTATTGTTCGATTACTAGATAGTATATCACATTGCACGATCTGCACATCGCAGTGCTTGTTACTAGGGATGGGCAATCGTACCGATCACACATAGTGATTGTGTACACAATCCCAACCACGAGCTTTCCTGGGAAGCTCATGTTACAGATCACGTTGAGATCGGGTCCAAGGGCTGTAAAAAAAAAAAAAAAAAAAAAAAAAAAAAAGAAAGAAAACACATTATTAAAAAACATTGACTCCCGACAGCTCCTTCGTTTGAGTCCGATCATTGCTGAGCCGCCGGTAACCAGCAGTGACTTGCAGGACCTTCAATGACGTCATAGCATGTGACCGTCTGGTGTGAATGTTGATTGGCTTACAGACTGGTCACACAGGACTATGACGACATCGAAGGTCCTGGTAACTGAACTTTCATTGTCACTGTGCGGGTATTGCATCACGGTGCACAATCTCCCCACAGGAGCGGTCGGCTGCATGTATTTCCATGCAGCTAAGACGCTTCTGTCCTGAGAGCGTCAGGTCGTGCGGGGAAATGCAATACAAGACGCAAATGCAATCATCCCCTCACTGTCAGCCTGCATCTCGCTATATACAGAGTGATGTAGCAGAGCTGACTTGTCTCTCTTTGCTTTTCACTGTGTATAGACTGTCTGTATAGAGTGATGAAGCGGACAATGCTCTACCTGTGGATTACGTCGGACTAAGGATTCTTTTAATAAAGATGGAGTCTCTAAATGTTTTTCTGCTTTATTTCTAATAAAAAAAAAATTTCTATGTGCTGTGTTTTTTTTACTATTTACTAGAAATTCATGGTGGCCATGTCTAATTTGGCATGAAACCATGAATTTAAGGCTTAGTACCATCTGAGAATACAAATCTGATATTAACCCTTTTATTACCCAGCGTGCCACCGCATTAGGACCGCTGGATGAGCCTCGTAAAGCACCTGGAAATGGCGCTAAGAAACAATGCGCCATTTCCAGGGGTGGCTGCGGGCTGCCAAGAATCCCAGCCCCCAACTGCCTGGCTTTACCTGACTGGCTTTACCTTGGCTAGCAATCAAAATACAGGGAAGCACTTTTTTTTTTTTAGTTATTTAAAAAAATAAATTAAAAGAAAAATACGTAGGCTTCCGCTGTATTTTCTATTGCTAAGGGTAATCCAAGCAGCTACTGGCTGCTAACCCCCAGTGCTTGACGTTACCTTCACTGGCAATGGAAAATCCAGGGAAGCCCTTTTTTTCCCCAAAAACTAGAAAAAAAAAAAAAAATGACGTGGCTTTGCCATATTTTTGTATGCTAGCCAGGTGCAGCATGCAGGTATGGGCTGCCCCCAACCCCTAGCTGCCTATTTGTACCCGGTTAGGAACCAAAAATATAGGCAAGCCCCCCCTTTTTTTTTTTCTAATTATTTCATGAATTTCATGAAATAATAATAAAAAAAAAAAACATGACATGGGCTTCACCCAATTTGTGTGTCCAGCCAGGTACAACTAGGCAGCTGGGGATTGGAATCCGCAGAGCAGGATAGCCCAAGCTTTCTAGGCTCTCCCCGCTGCGAATTTCAGTCCGCATCCGCCCCAGAAATTGGCGTTTTTATAGCAGCGCCATCTTCTGGCGCTGTATCCAACTCTTCCAGCGGCCCTGGTGCCGGGTGCCACGCTGGGTAATAAGGGGTTAATACCAGCTTTGATTTACTAGCTGCTATTAAGCCCGAGATTCTTAATGTCAGGCCAAGTTTGACCCAGCCATTAAGAATCTCCAATAAAAAGTTAAAAAAAAAAAAAAGACACCACCCAGAAGAAATACTTTATTAGAAATAAATACACAGACACACTTAGGGACTCCATGTTTATTACTCCCTCTCCCCCCTCCACGATCCTGGTTTTCTGTCTTCTTCAATCAATCTAGCTCTGCTATATCAGACAGCACTGGGGAGGAAGAACGCTTCTGCTCCCCTGTGCTGTGTAATCACTCAATGAGTGAGTAGAAGCTGCAGGTTGGTAAGCGGTGTCGTCACCATTGCCACCGTTGCCATAGTAACCTAACGGGCAAGTTACTATGACAACGGTGATCTTAGATTACCTGACTCCCGGCGCCGCTATACACTGGCTGTGGCAGCTAATCCCTGCATGTGAGCTGACTCTGTAAAAATCGCCGACATACAGGGACGGGGAGCAGAGCATGGGCCCGAGCATCTCGCCGTTACACGGCGCTTGCCGAGTATACTGAGTACTGAGATACTCGGGCGAGCTTGGCGTACCAGACAGATGCACTGACAGGACCTAGCATAACGTCATAGCCATGTGACCCAGTCTGTAGCCAATGAGATAATACAACAGTCACACGTGACTGGTCCCATGCTATGACGTCACGGAAGGTCATTTTGTAACTGGGCGGCACAGCGATGATCGTACTCGGAAGGAGAAATGGTGGGAGACAGAGTCTGCAGGACGCGTCGCGGGACCTGTAAGTATAATTATGTTTATTATTAACGATATTCTTTATTTTACAGCCCCCCCCCCCGCCCCATCAAATAACTGTAAAGTAAAAGATAGGTGATCTGGATGTAAGATCGTATTATCTCGATCCCGATCTTTACAAAATGATCGGGCGAGTCTCCCCGATCCCGACCATCGGGGGGGGGAGGGTTGGAGATCGCACATCCCTACTTGTTACATCAAAACACCACACTGTGAAGCAGACAGGGGAGAATGAAGTGTGATCTGCGCATGCGTACCCAAACTGCTGTCACTCAGAGAAGTATATTAGGAAAGTGTTAGTTAGGAAGAGTTAGGATAAATTAAATTGTGGGGGGGGGGCACATTAGTAGTGGAAAACTTATTTAAATATCTCAGGAACTTGAGTCAATCTGGCAAAACCTAATGAATTCTTAATCAGCACCATAAACTTAATATAAATTTAATATAAAATCATTCAGACATATTTAGCACCAAAAATCACTGTATACCAGTGTAATAGATATTTAATAGATTAGATAGATGGATAATAGATAGATCGATATAGATAATCAGCACATTATACTAACCTCTTTAAAAGCCCAGAACAGTGGGTGCTCAGCATCTTCTTATTTCTTTTTTCCACTTGTATGAGGATGTGACCCAAAGATCCTGAAAGGATCTTCAGACTTTCCTGAGATTGAATGGGGCTAAAGAATCTTTCAGCTTTATTCTACACCATTCACTTCAGCAGTCTGTTCCTGGACCAAATCAGCTGAGCGATTCCCGTTCCTCGCACTGTGTGTTAACACAAGGAGGCCAAATCAGGAGGCAGGGGGTCTGGTAGAGACTGGGTGTGGCTTAAGTTGTGACTTAACCTGTCTCTGCCAGACCGGAAAAATCTAATTGGAGTGTGAGCAGCTCCTTCAGAAACAGAAATGAGCTGGACTCATGACTAAGTGTGGTAGCCAGGCATCAGTGCAGAATGGTGACCATGAGTGCACCTTCCCAACTACTTATTTTCCATTTATCTCGGCCTTTCTCTGGCTGTAAAAAGTCAGAGATGTCAATCAAAGGAGAGATGGGAAGGCGGTAAAGGTACCGTCACACATAACGAGATCGCTAGCGAGATCGCTGCTGAGTCACGGTTTCTGTAGCGATCCTGTTCGCAATCTCGTTATGTGTGACACCTACCAGCGATCAGGCCTCTGCTGTGAGATCTCTAGTCGTTGCCGAATGGTCAAGGCCATTTTTTTTCAAAGGCAATGTCCTGCTGGGCAGGACACATCGCTGTGTTTGACACTGTGACAGGGTCACAGTGACTGCTGAGATCGTTATACAGGTCGCTACTGCGACCTGTATCGTTCCTGCGTCGTTGGTAAGGTCTGACTGTGTGACATCTCACCAGCGACCTCCCAGCGACTTACCAGCGATCCCTATCAGGTTGCGTCGTTTTCGGGATCGCTGGTAAGTCGTTGTGTGTGACTGGACCTTAACATGGAAAACAAGTAGGAAGATGCAATTAATTGTTTGCCCCGTCAAGTTTGCATTCAGTGTTCTTGATTTGAACAGCCTTACTGTGCGGATAGGCTCCTTTTAATTGCCTCCTATTTTGTTTCAGATTACAACTAAATTTATACGATTTTTTGTTTGTGCGTCTCAAAAGCGCCGGTCACTGTACCGAGTCTTTAAAAAGGTAGCCCGAAGGCAAAAGGAAATTTCGTTTACATCCCTATCTATTTGATGCTATAGTCTAGACTATTTTCTAAAATACTCTACAGTTCCCTAACTACACTAAGGCTATGTGCGCACGTTGCGTATTTACATGCAGTTACGCTGCGATCTGCACCGCAGCGTAACTGCATGCGTCCTGCGTCCCCTGCATAATCTATGAAGATTATGCAGGAGCCGTGCGCACGTGGCGTATTAGAGCGCAGCACTTCGGCTGCTGCCCGAAGTGCGTGTTCTAAGAAGTGACATGTCACTTCTTTCATGCGCTCTGCATGCAGCTCCCGCTCTGTCTATGGCAGGGGCTGCAGGCAGAGCACATGGAATCGGCTTTTTTTTTTTTTCATTACCAACTGTTTCTGCAGCGATTTGAAGTGCATGTGTGCTGCTCAAATCGCTGCAGAAATTTCTGCAGTGACAGTACGCAACGTGCGCACATAGCCTAATTGCGAATCTATTTTTTTTCCTAGTTCCTGTAGGATTACGATTTGTTTGAGAATCCCAGAGCATGCTGGGATACTCAAACAAAGCGTCATCAGGTCGCAGAGTCTGTGGCAGTGACCACAGCCACTGCACCCATTGTCGTTATGACGCTTCGTTTCAATCATTTCAAGAGCTGGTCTGTCCCTTTTTCTCCCTCCCAGCTCTGTCCCTGCTCTGTTTACAAAGATGATTTTTTTGTTTACATATTTAAATTCTACTCGTTCAGCTTGGGAGAAAATCTTTAGAAACCAAGCATTTTTTGTGAACATACAATAACTGAGGAAAAATAAAATAAATACTCAGAGAAATTAATCTCAACACAACAGGGGAGATTGACCAATGTACTGAAAGTGAAAAACTGCAGGCTGCTGAGAACAGATTGCATATGGCGTATCTATACAACAATTGGGCCATTTGTGAAAATGGCGCTGATACCAATGATACTTTGAATTTAGTATTTCGAAAATGGTAGGGTGAGGTATCCTCGTTTTGGCTGCAGCTACTTAACCCCATTACGACAGCCTTACGTATTAAAACGGCAGCAAAAAAGGGTACTTATTCCTTTCTGCCGTTTTAAAACGGCGGGCAGAAATAAGTGAATAGCGCCCCCCAGAGTCACAAAATCTGCGGGGTTTCAGCTACCGGGGGTAGCTGAGACCCTGGAGATCATGATTCAGGCCAATTTTCCGGTCCCCAGTCACGTGATCACCGGTATACACCGTATACTGATGATCACATTACAGTAAATGACAGCGCCGGTAAAAAAATTATTTATCTCCCATCTGACATGATCAAACATGCCAGATGGGAGATAAATCTCCTCCCCGATCCCCTCCGGTCCCCCGGTGTCACCAAAGTTCCACCCCCCAACCCCCTCCCGAAAATCCAACATGGCCGCGCGCACAGAAGCACACCGCCCGCATTTACCCTTTTCCTCTGGTTTCTGTCGCATGTGCCATCACACATGCGACAGAAAACTGCTCCCCAGGCCCTGCCAAGTCACCCCCTATTCCCCCTGGTGTTCCCCGGTGTCCCCCGTACCTTTTACAGCTTTCATCCACCGCGATCCCTCCTCTTTCACACTGCACGCTGGTCACATGCGCAGAGCGGCTGACAGCCAGCTTCCTGTGTTCAGAGACGCTGGCTGCTGCAGGGACTCTGCAGCCGTGACCCGGGGAGAGTGGGTGCAGATTCTTTGCACCCACTCTCCTCAAATGGAGGGTCTGAACTCCTAGAAAATGGGGGATACGTTCCCCCATATTCTAGAATGTCCAGAATCGTCGTGGGACTTCCAAAATGGATTAGAGTGGACCCGATTTTTTTTTTCTTTTCAATAAATTGGTGAAAAAGTGAATGTTTTGAGGAGTGTTTTTTCAAATAGATTTTTTTTTGTCAATTTGTTTTTTATTACTGTCAATTAGTTATGTCGGGTATCTGATAGACGCCTGACATCACTAATTGCTGGGCTTGATGCCAGGTGACACTACACATCTGGTATCAACCCCATTTATTACCCCGTTTGCCACCGCACCAGGGCAACGGAATGAGTTGGGGCAAAGCACCAGGATTGGCACATCTAATGGATGCGCCACTTCTGGGGTGGCTGCGGCCTGCTATTTTTAGGCTGGGAAGAGTCCAATAATCATGGCTCTTCCCACCCTGAGAATACCAGACCACAGCTGTCAGCTTCACCTTGGCTGGTGATCTAATTTGGGAGGACCCCACGTTTGTTTAATTATTTATTTATAAAAAAATAATAAAAAAAAAAAAAAACAGCTTGGGGAGCCCTCCAAATTGATCACCAGCCAAGAGAAAGTTGTCAGCTGTGGTTTGCAGACTACAGCTGTCTGCTTTACCCTAGCTGGCTATCAAAAATAGGGGGGACCCCACGTCGTTTATTTTATATATTTTTTTTGGGCTAAATACAAGGCTAGGCACCCTTTAGTGCCACATGAAAGGCACTAAAGGGTGCCAGCTTAGAATATTCAGGGGGTGGGACGTTATATATTCATCCACTGTAGCATTTTAGGCTGTGTGCCCACAATCAGGGTTTGCAGCGTTTTGGGCGCAGAGTGTTTTCCATGCATCCATAACGCTGCGTTGTGCAGTAGAAGCACAGTGGAAGGATTTTTAGAAATCCCATGCCCAATGTGCTTCTTTTCTCCACAGCAGAAACCGACCTGTGGTGCAGCTTCCCGAGCCTCAGCATGTCAATTTATGCTGCGGAGACAAGAGTGTTCTCTGCAAATAAAATAGAGCTAAAGTCCACGGCAGCCTGAAGCCAAATCGTGGGCATGGGCAGCTGCGTTCTCCCGTGAACAACACTCACATGTCTGCAGGAAGACTGACACTGTGTACTAGACGCCGTGTCGCTGGATCATGGCCACATAGCCTAACAGTGAGAAATTTGATGCTACAGCAACATTTTTGTTAAGTACCTGTGGAATCAAAATGCTTACTATACTCCTGAATAAAATCCTTGAGGGGTCCAGGTTCCAAAATGGGGTCACTTGTGGGGGGTTTCTGATGTATCGGTACCCAAGGGGCCCTACTAATGTGACATGGTGCGCGCAATTTATTTCAACTTTTTCAAAATTCAAATGGTGCTCCTTCCATTCCAAGCCCTCCCATTTATCCAAAGAGGTTTTTGGCCACATATGGGGTATACCTGCGCTCACAAAAAATTGGATAACCTGTGGCGTCCACATTTTGTTGTTGCCTCTTGAAAAAGTGAGAAATTTGATGCTAAATCAACATTTTTGTGAAAAAAATGAAAATTTTCAATATGGCAACCTAAGCTTATCAAATTCTGTGAAGTATTCGTGGATTCTAAATGCTCAATATACACCTAGATAAAAACCTTGAGGTGTCTTATTTCCAGAATGGGGTCAGTGTGGGGGACCTCCCTTGTTTAGGCACCTTAGGGGCTTTCCAAATGCGACATCCAGCACCACAACAACCAGCGACTCCACACATCAGTGCAACCTCATCCAGCACCAGGACAACCGAACTGTAAGTTTACTGGTCCCTGCAACCCTGGGCCCCGGGGCATCCATCCCTACCCACGGAGGGGTTAATATTCAGCTGCCGTCCCATCGCCCCGGGTACCCCATAATAGCAGCGGTGGTGCCACATCTCACCACACAGCATGGGTGGCGTCACAGACTAATTACAAGCAAATCCCGTATAAAACCGTCCCCTTTTATTCAAAGTGTCTGTGCGACCCCCGGGTCCGGTCAAGTCCCTCGAGCCATACCGCAGATCCGGATCCGAGCAGCACGGCTGCTGGCACGGGTGCGGCACATTTGTCTGGGTAAATAAATGCAGGGGGCCATATGACTGAGCATCGTGTAATTACACTGGACCTGTAGGCCGCAGCAGTCTATATAATCGATTTTGTTATTTGTAGATTTTCCATCCCCCGATGCAAAGTTTTAATTTTCCTCATGAACCCCATTGATGAATTTGGTAGCATAAATGTAACAAGTGAAGTGGAGCTTGTGCAGAACATCCAAAAAGTAAATCTTCAAAACGTTCACATGTACATTGTGACCAAACTGCCATAAGATCCTACAGTTTGCAGAATTCTGAAGGGTATTTTAGAAAATTATGTTATGTTAAAAGTACCCAAAGTTACTTTTTTTGTACATTATCTCCAGCTATCCACAGCTCTGGCAAAATTAAGAGACCACTGCAAAATTGTCAATTTTTTTGATTTTTCTCTTTATATGTATATCTTTGAGAAAATGTAAATTGTTCTTTTATTCTATAAACTACTGACAAGTCTCCAAATTTCCAAGCAATAAATTTTGTATTTATTTTTGGAAAATGGTCAAAATAACAAAAAAAATGCACAGTGCTTTCACACCTCAAATAATGCAAAGAGAACAAGTCCATAATCATTTAGAAACAACAATACTAATAATGTTTTAACTCAGGAAGAGTTCAGAAATCAATATTTTGTGGAATAACCATGATTTTTAATCAGCGCTTTCATGCGTCTTGGCATGCTTTCTACCAGTCTTTCCCACTGCTTTTGGGTGACCTTATGCCTCTCCTGGTGCAAAAAGTTAAGCAGTTCTTCTTTGTTTGATGGCTTGTGACTATCCATCTTACTCTTGATTACATTTCAGAGGTTTTCAATAAGGTTCAGGTCTGGAGATTGGGCTGGCCATGGCAGGATTTTGATGTGGTGGTCCTTCATCCACACATTGATTGACCTAGCTGTGTGGCATGGCACATTGTTCTGCTGGAAAAACCAGTCCTCAGAGTTGGGGAACATTGCCAGAGCAGAAGGAAGCAACTGTTTTTCATGGATAATCTTGTATGCGGCTTGAGTCACACGTCCTTCGCAAAGTTTAATCTGCCAAATTTCTAGAGTAAGGTAATCTTCTCTGATGAGTCTAATTTTTAGCTTTGCCCAACACCTGGTCGTCTAATGGTTAGATGGATACCTGGAGAGGCGTAAAAGCCACAGTGTCTTGCACCCACTGTGAAATTTGGTGGAGGATCGGTGATAATCTGGGGATGCTTCAGCAAGGCTGGAATTGGGCAGATTAAAACTTTGCTAAGGACATATGAATCAAGCAACATACAAGGTTATCCTGGAAAAACAGATGCTTCATTCTGCTCAGGCAATGTTCCCCAACTCTGGGGACTGGTATTTCCAGCAGGACAATGCACCATGCCACACAGCTAGGTCAATCAATGTGTGGATAAAGGACCGCCACATCAAAACCCTGTCATGGCCAGCCCAATCTCCAGACCTGAACCCCATTGAAAACCTCTGGAATGTAATCAAGAGGAAGATGGATAGTCACAAGCCATCAAACAAAGAAGAACTGCTTAAATTTTTTAGCACCAGGAGTGGCATAAGGTCACCCAAAAGCAGTGGGAAAGACTGGTGGAAAACATACCAAGACGCATGAAAGCTGTGATTAAAAATCATGGTTATTTCACAAATAATTGATTTCTAAACTCTTTTTTGAGTTAAAACATTAGTATTGTTGTTTCTAAATTATTATGAACTTGTTTCCTTTGCATTATTTGAGGTCTGAAAGCAATGCATTTTTTGGTATTTTGACCAGTTCTCATTTTCAGAAAATAAATACAAAAATTATTGCTTGGAAATTCAGAGACATGTCAGTAGTTTATAGAATAAAAGAACAATTTACATGATACTCAAAAATATACCTATAATCCTATAAAGCGAAAAATCTGGACAACTGACAATTTTGCAGTGGTCTCTTAATTTCCGCCAGAGCTCTGTGTGTGTATATTGTGTATTTTTATATATATATATATATATATATATATATATATATATATATATATATATATATATATATATATATATATACATATTATATATATACATATTATATATATACACATACATACACACACAATGCATGAGGGAGAGGAGGAAAAAATACATTTTTCATGTTGTAAAACACAAATTAAAATCTTCATGACCTATATAAGGGCTTTTTTTTTTTTCTTAACTGTCCAACAATTGCAGATATTTCCAATTATGAACAAAAATATAATTTGAAAAGAAAATCTAAAATTTTGCTCTACTTAATATTATTAAATATACTAAATTAACTGATCACAACCAAGCCATTTTGCAGGAAAGGAAATTCTGGATTTATTTATTTATATTTTGCCATGTCAGTGACCAAGAGTGACCTAGGAATCACTTGTTTTACCCCCCAATGCCTCAGTTTATCCAAGTGTAATAGGCTGTTAACACTACAAAAGGAAACATTATTTTGGATAATTTCCCATATGTAGTTTTCCGATCAAGAACCTCTTAATAAACCTTTTCACAAACCGTTGGTGCCTTGATCTGCCTCTTGAAACAAATATATAATTTTGGATGCTACATCACATATATTAATACAACTGGACTTTGTGATGAGTAACTTGTCAGTTACGTGAGACAGGAGGGTCGCATCTAATACAAGATAGTATTTCCGAAGAAGACTACAGTTCATTCTGAGACATTTATTCTACTAGAAATATGCGCAAAAATGCACAGAAGATTTATACGTAGGATGACAATGAATGAAACAAAATCTTGCCATGAATTAACAGTTTTATTACTCACAAACCGATGTGTAATATGGTGGTAAGGTAAATCGGTTTATAGGACATACATCTTATTTACAAAAAGCCAGCACAATGAAGAACACCTAGTATTCAAACACTTTTTGGCAATTTCACTTTTCAGGTTATTAATAGAACAATATTCAGTAATGAGGGCAGGTTAAGCTATAAATGGGCCCTAATAACAGCGTTTTTAGCCATGGACATAATCAGACACCTTTCACTGGTGAATGCAGCCACTACACCAGGCTACTGTGCTGCTTATCCTAAAGATTCATTATACGCCACAATCCAGCTTAACCTACCAGACGTCGGGCAAATTCTTTGTTTTCCGAAAGAAACCCATATCCTGGGTGGACCTAGAAAATAAAAACACAGGGTGTTATCATAATAGGCACTTGGTCATTGCTTAGATTCAATCCTTAACCCTAACACAGCCCAAAAAAAAAAGAAACCTAATCAAAGAAATAGCAAAAAAGAAAGCTACCAAAATATATAACTGCAAAAAAGAATAAAAAATAACAAAGTGGTATTTTTCACTGCAATATGACTATTCAAAACAAAAAAAAAAGCTACCAAAATATATAACTGCAAAAAATTTAAAAATAAAGTGGTATGTTTCACTGTAAAATGACTATTCAAAAACAAAAAAAAAAAAAGCTACCAAAATATATAACTGCAAAAAGAAAAAAAAATAAAGTGGTATTTTTCACTGCAATGACTATTCAAAACCAAAAGAAAAAAAAGCTGTTTTGAGTCTACAAGAAATAAAAAATGTACAAATATTCTATTAAAAATTATAAACTTCAATATTTTTCTTTTATGTATGCAATTTAATATTCATTTTAATGTGGAAAACGATGTCAACAGTGAAAAGGAATTAAATTATTTATTCTTATTTATTCATTGTTATCATTTAGTAAAGAAAAGGAATTAAAAAGGAACACAGAAAGGGTTAAAGCTAATTGGGATTTTTCCCCCCAGCATATTTGGGAATGAACTGAAGCTGCTCCCTGGTGTGATTCCTGAATCCAGCCGCCACCTGCAGGAACTGCCACCAGCCTTGCCAGATGCTTCAAAAGCCTTTGATTTCCAGTAGAGATTTCGGCCACATTTAACTCATGTGACATGAACCAAACAAGAATAGAATATTCAGCTCCTTTCTGTTATTTTTTTAATACAAATTCTGGCTATTCTGCCTGCTGTATCTGAAACAGCTGCGGCAGATCGAGCCATTCAGACTCACAGCTTGGGCCCCCGTTTTCCTAATGGCTTCCATGATGGCATCCATGTTGAGGTAGCTTTTGCTAGTGGGAGCAGGGCCAACGCAGACAGCTTCATCCGCCATTTTCACATGAACCTGAAGAGATAAAAATGCTACATTGACAGATGCTCACAGCAAAGGTAATTAACATTATCCTACAAAGCAGGAAGAATATTGGCAACTTTGATTTTTCTAAAAATAAAATATAAGTCCCATTTTGTAAACTTTGCACAGAAAAAGACAACTAATATTTAGTATTTTATCTGTAAACCTCCTTATCTCAGACATATAGAGCATTCTTCTATTATACTACAAGCAATCGAAAACATTTTTAATTTGTAAACGAATAATAACAGATTTAAGAATCAAATATACAACACAATCTGAAATGTAAAGCCCATCAGCAACAATAGAAGCCAAAACTATGTAGCCAAAGGGAATCTATCAGAATGTGTTTGCTACTTAATCAGAGCCGCAGAACGTAGATCTGGAGACTCGGATTCCAGAGGATTGGATAAAATCATAGTTTTATCAGCAGGAGAATAATACTAGGAGGACTACTTGGTCTGCTGCCAGGGAGTCCAACCACAATCCAACCAATGATTGGCAGCTTTCTGGCTATGCACAGCATACACAGAAAGCTGTCAAATCAGCGATGTGTAGAAAAAAAGATTCCGGTCTTTGTGAGCGCTAGAAATAGATCTTTGGTCTTTGATCTTTTAAGAAATTTGGCTTTATTATTAATAACATAAAGGTCCGCACAGAGCTCCAGGATTCAAGAAGTCGGTGAATCTGAAGCCAGCAGCGGCAACAAACCTGGATCCACCAAGCAGAACAACGGATAACGCCAGCTGAGACAGTCCCTCATCCCCCAGAGGAATTATACATCAAACACCGGGGTTGTGCGAGGGCGCACAACCTAACCAGGTGAGCAATTCTATAATATAAATATACAGAAATCACTCCACGGGTGCTTCTCATATGCGCTATATTTTTAGCTCTACAGAAATCAGCGATGTGGGCAGGGTTATACAGAGCTCACCGTTCAGAGAACTGCTAGATCTACAGCAGACAAAACAGAGATTATATAAACAATACAGCAAGCAGTCCAGTGACATGGAATCAGGGTCTCAGTTTTTATTTTCCGGCTCTCAGGATAGCAAAATGCTGGTGACAGATTCCCTTTAAAGAGAATGTCACCAGGTTTCTGCTCCCCCATCTGAGAGCAGCATAAGGTAGAGACAGAGACCCTGATTCCAATGATGTGTCACTTACTTAGTTGTTTGATGTCATTTTGATAAAATCAATGGTTTTTTTGCTGCAGATCTAGCAGTTATACAGAGCTCATAAATATGCTGGACTACCTGCAGCACGCCAAGTAGTCCTCTAATGATAATCTACTGCTGATTAAACAGTGATTTTATCAAAACTACACTAAGCAGCCCAGTAAGTGACACAGCGCTGGAATCAGGATCTCTGCCCCTACATTATGCTGCTCTCAGATTAGATGGTAAACACCTGGTGACAGATTCCCTTTAAAAAGCACCCGAGACCTCTCCTGACATGTCTGCTTTTGTACAGTCATGGCCAAAAGTTTTGAGAATGCTACAAATATTAATTTGTACAAAGTCTACTGCTTAAGTTTTTCTAATGGCAATTTGCATATACTCCAGAATGTCATAAAGAGTGATCAGCTTAACAGCAATTACTTGCAAAGTCAATATTGGCTAAGAAAATGAACTTCAACCCCCAAAACACATTTCAACATCATTGCATTCCTACCTTAAAAGGAGCAGCTAACATTGTTTTAGTGATTGTTCCATTAACACAGGTGTGGGTGTTGAGGACAGGGCTGGCGATCAATCAGTCATGATTAAGTAAGAATGACACCACAGGACACTTTAAAAGGAGGCTGGTGCTTGGTATCATTGTTTCTCTTCAGTTAACCATGGTTATCTCTAAAGAAACACGTGCAGCCATCATTGCTCTGCACAAAAATGGCCTAACAGGGAAGAGTATCGCAGCTACAAAGATTGCTCCTCAGTCAACAATCTATTGCATCATCAAGAACTTCAAGGAGAGAGCTTCCATTGTTGCCAAAAAGGCTCCAGGGCGCCCAAGAAGGACCAGCAAACGCCAGGACCGTATCTTAAAACTGTTTCAGCTGCGGGATCGGACTACCAGCAGTGCCGAGCTAGCTCAGCAATGGCAGCAGGCTGGTGTGAGTGCTTCTGCACGCACTGTGAGGCGGAGACTGCTTGAGCAAGGCCTGGTTTTAAGGAGGGCAGCAAAGAAGCCACTTCTCTCCAGAAAAAACATCAGGGACCGACTGATATTCTGCAAAAGGTACAGGGAGTGGACTGCTGAGGACTGGGGTAAAGTCATTTTCTCAGATGAATCCCCTTTTCGATTGTTTGGAACATCTGGAAAACAGCTTATTAGGAGAAGAAGAGGTGAGTGCTACCACCAGTCTTGTCTCATGCCAACTGTTAAGCCTCCTGAAACGATTCATGTGTGGGGTTGCTTCTCAGCCAAGGGAATCGGCTCACTCACAGACTTGCCTAAAAACACAGCCATGAATAAAGAATGGTACCAGGATGTCCTCCAAGAGCAACTTCTCCCAACTGTCCAAGAGCAGTTTGGCGCCCAACAATGCCTTTTCCAGCATGATGGAGCATCTTGCTATAAAGCAAAGGTGATCACTAAATGGCTCCTGGAACAAAACAGAGATTTTGGGTCTATGGCCTGGAAACTCCCCAGATCTTAATCCCATTGAGAACTTGTGGGCAATCATCAAGAGACGGGTGGACAAACAAAAACCAAAAAATTCTGGCAAAATGCAAGCATTGCTTATGCAAGAATGGACAGCTATCAGTCAGGATTTGTTCCAGAAGTTGATTGAGAGCATGCCAGGGAGAATTGCAGAGGTCCTGAAGAAGAAGGGTCAACACTGCAAATATTGACTTGCTGCATTAACTAATTCTAAAGGTACCGTCACACATAACGAGATCGCAGCTGAGTCACGGTTTCTGTGACGCAATAGCAATCCCGTTAGCGATCTCATTATGTGTGACACCTACCAGCGATCAGGCCCCTGCTGTGAGATCTCTAGTCGTTGCAGAATGGTCCAGGCCATTTTCTTCAAAGGCGATGTCCTGCTGGGCAGGACACATCGCTGTGTTTGACACTGTGTGACAGGGTCACAGTGACTGCTGAGATCGTTATACAGGTCGCTACTGCGACCTGTATTGTTCCTGCATCGCTGATAAGATCTGACTGTGTGACATCTCACCTGCGACCTCCCAGCGACTTACCTGCTATCCCTATCAGGTTGAATCGTTTTCGGGATCGCTGGTAAGTCGTTGTGTGTGACTGGGCCTTAACTGTCAATATAACCTTTTGGTACTCATAATATGATTGCAATTATATTTCTGTATGTGATGTAAACATCAGACAAACACAATTAAAAACCAGAGGGCAAACAGATCATGTGAAAATATAATTTTGGTGTCATTCTCAAAACGTTTGGCCATGACTGTACATAATAGAAACAATATAAGGCTATGTGCGCACACAGAAGGTTTGTTTCTTGAGTAAACAACATGCCCTCTGGCTGAAAAACGCATAAAAAAACGCATGCGTTTTCGCTGCATTTTCTGTACATTTTTACCCCTGCTTTTTTATTATTTATTTTTTTTTTTTACATTGTCAATGGCAAAACGCAGGGAAAAACGAAGTGGCAACCAAAATTGCAAGGAAAAAAGAATCAACGTGCGCACAGCCTTTCTGAAATCACAGAGACTTTGCTAGGGAAGGACTTCATGCAGTTTAGGACAACAAACTGCACCCAAAAACGCGCCAAAAATGTGTCAAAAAACAAAGTGGGAATCTATAATTACTTATTCCCTCATGGAAATTTATTACTACATGGATAATTGGGTGTTATTATTCCTCTTCTTGTCAAAGGGGTGTGTCTTGACACAGTCTTACACCAGGACCTGTACGGATATCATACCCATGTGACCAGAAGGGGCGGGGCCTCAGCAACCAGAAAAACATTGTAGCTTCCTGGTATCAGCTATGTTAGCTGGGGCCACGCCTCTTCTGGTCACACGGGTATGACAACAGCACAGGTCCTTTTAGTCAGTTAGTAAAACGATTCTACAATAGAATTACTATTAGATTACATTACCATTAGATTGACAGGCGGGGGGGGCTATCAACCCCAGCTATCAGCTGATCAGCAGCTGCTGTCATTCTAAAAGCTGCTCATTTTACAAACTTTACTTGCTTGTGTTTCAAAACCTATACATCCTAGCTGGCAACTAACGGTATGTATAGAATCAGAATGATAGTGCCAGTATAGCACTGGTTTTAGGTTATATAGGAGAATCCTGATGATTGGTGCGCTTTAATACAAAAGTATAGATGTCATGAACATTTCAGATGCTTTACATAGATGACATTGGTGTAAAGGCCCCTTTGCACACTGAGACTTTCTAACGATCCCACCAGTGATCCCGACCTGGCCGGGATCGCTGTAAAGTCTCCGGTAAGCTGTCAAACAGGCAAACCTGGCCAACGACGCAGCAGCGATATGGACCTGCAGAACGACCTAGCTGGTCGTTGGGGACGTGTCAAAGCAGCTATTTAAAAGGGAAGTCGCTAACGAAGTCGTTGTAACGGTGTCAAACACAACGATGCTTACTACGCAGCAGGAAAGAAACAAAGGATCAAAAAAATATTCCTGAGAGATGTGTAGCGATCAGCGACCTCACAGCAGGGGCCAGGTCGCTGATGCGTGTCACACATTGCAATGTCGCTGGGGAGGTCGCCATTACGTCACGAAACCAGTGACGTTACAGCAATATCGCTAGCGATGTTGCAGTGTGTAAAGGGGCCTTAAGGTCTAGGAACCTGCTGACCGCTTCTTTTAAAAAACTAAAACAAAGTGCAAGTTGTTGGTATGGAAATTAGATAATCATTTCTTAAATGTAATTCTTTTTATAAAACAAGTATTCCAAAAACTACTTTACTACATAAACATTTGGGGGAAATCGCACATAAATGTTTTCTAAGTTTAATATGAAAAACAGCACAAAAGCACCACATAAAACATAAAAAAAAAAAAAAGTGTAATGTGCTCCTTTGGTAGAACTTCAACTATAATCGCTTTATGAATTTTTCCTTTAAAATCTGACCTGTAAATTACCATGGGCTAGACTCCACTTTTTTTTTTTAAAAAAAAAATGACTTTTTTGTTAAAATATAAATTGTGTATGTTTCATAAGTGGCAAATTCACAAGAGTAATGCCAAAAAAGTCATCCAATTAAAATATATTATGCATGATAGATACTTTTTGCATCCAGTTTGACTATTTCAAAAAGCATAGGGGGAAAAAAAAGGTATGAATAAATGCCAGTCTAGATGTGAAAATGAATTTTACATGATTGGTCCATTTATAAACACAAGTACCTTTTACTATTATTTCCTAAGCAAAGCATACCCCAATAACCAACAAGGCTGGATTGTTAGTAAATGAGTCTGTACAATGCTGACAAACTGTCATGTGCGTCAGGAAAAAAAAATAAAAAATACTGTGTTAGCGGTTTACCAGGAATTCAGATTTTGACCCTATAAAGTGCCAAGGGTTTAACATTAAACAGATTTACTCACCTTCCCCTGCACCAGATCTCAGCCGCCACCCTGGACTTAATGGACAGAATTCAAGCATTGATGTCTAGGTAGCCAGACAACAAGGATTACGGCAGCGGCGACAAGACAACACTGGAAGAGGGGAAGATGAGTGTCGGCATTTGCTTTTTTTGAACAGTTGAAACTTATGGAGTGAAAAAATTAATAAATTACAGGAAAACCTGGCTTGGCCACAGAATACAGTATAAGTCCAGAACAGAAAACTGATGTAAGTAGATGAGTAAGGCTGCGTTCACACATCAGTTTTTGGCCATCAGGCGGAATCCAGCAAAAACATGAAAAAGTGCATCCGGCGTCTGTTGCCGCCAAATGCGTTTTTTCCCCCGTAGACTTCTATTAGCGCCGGATTGTGCCGGATGGCCTTCCGTTCCATCCGGCTTTCACCGGATCTGGCAAA